>NW_010243267.1:241-11793 GCF_000690775.1 Eurypyga helias | reverse complement strand
AGAATTAAATTTCAAAGAAGATGGAATTTAAGAATATGGATGTCCAAATGTTGGGTTTTACTTCATGCTTCTTGGCAATACCTGGTCTGTGTTTGGTTGGCAAGTGTGTCTGTGATGCTGTGCTGCCTTCCAGAGTCAGTGTGGTTTTGTTTGGTAGGTGTGAATCCCCCCAGGCTCTCGTCAGCCTCAGCAGCTTCATCCTGGTCCTGAGGGAACTGCAGAGGAAACTGGAACGAGAGTGGAAACGGGACGGGGAGCGAGTCTGGGCAGCAGGTCCCTGGCTTCACCTTGCTGGTGTAGGGTGGCCGCAGCAGGAGCACCGCTGCCGTGTGCTCCGGTAGCAAGGAGCCGAGGAGGGCTGCAGCTGGCTCACTCCTGGCATCTCAACCGGTGACCTGGGAGCATTTTCCCACCACGAGTAAATCCCACTCCTGCTTCGGTTGTGAATCCGAAGCACATCTACTCCCTCCCTAACCCATGTTTGGCTTTCCAGTGGTTGGGTTTTATCGAGCAGTTCTTTATTGGATTTATCATGCCAGTTGTTAAAGCTTCCAGCTGCTTAAATTTACTTTCTTGTTTTCTCATTTTCTCATCTGTCTTTTCTGTGTTCTTTACAACAAAATCCACACGGCCCTCTATATCATTAACTCCACGGGCAAGTTAATCAAATTTACTGTCAGACACAGCTATAGCTGTTGGAATGTTTCTAATTTCTTCAGGGGGGGATATTGGGCTCGCAAAGAATCAGTTGGCGCCTCCATTTCTGCCGGCTTTCTCCATAATGCACCCTGGAGTCACTGCAATTCCCAAGCCAGCTCAGATCCTCTGTTTCCCACCCTGGTCTCTCCGATTTCTGCTCTCTCCACACCGCCGCCAGCTCAGTCCAAATTTTGGGTTGGGATTTGTGATCTCCCATGGGTGACACATCTTGGGGTGATCCAATGGACTGTCCAAACTAAAGACCAACTCTTGTGCAGAAGGGTGGGGAGGTTTCCCCAAACCAGGACATCCTTCATGGATGGAAAGAGGCTCTCCAGCCCTCATTCTAGGCTAGCACATGCTGTGCTGAGGTGGCATGGGGAGCATCACTGAATAATCTCCGCAGGGTCCTTGGGAAGTGGGCCACATCACTGCCTTGGAAGCTACTCAGCAGTAAAGACATTTATGGGCTCTCCAGCCATGTTTATGGGTCACAGTGGGATCCGGAGCGGAATGGAGACTGGAGTGTTGCGAGCGCTCGGCTGTGGCGTGACTGTTTGCCGGCCTTCAGCATCCAAAGGCACATTCTGCAGCAGGGGACCGGTTTGGGCATCGTGGCAGTCGCAGAAAACAGAGGGGCAGATTAGTGGTGTTGCTGCAGACTTCCCATCCCCAGGGATGGATGCTGGTGTCAGAGGGGAAACGTGTTCCCCTTGGGAGCAGCCATCAGTGGGTTGTCCCCAAGCCAAATCCAACCTAAAGAGGATCAAAACCCTTGGGGGGATGTGTGTGTGGGTCTCTTCAAGTGCATGAGCTGTGTTTCTTGAGCAGGGTGGAGTGCACGTGTGGAAATAAAACAGCCAGAACACAAGACTTCGGTGCCTCTTGTACATGCGCGCACCCGAGGTGCGAGACAGCCGGTGCGTGTGTTGCAGGAGTGACGTCCAGGGCTCGCCTTCCAAATCACCAGGGGACGGGGAGGAGCGGAGAAGGAATGGGAGAGGGTCTGGGAGCAGGCGAAGGAAGAGGAGGGAGGGAGGGGGAGCGTGAGAGAGAGGGCAAGGGGAGGAGGGAAGGGGAGAGAAGTAAACAGGGATGAAATTGCAGGTAAAAATAAAGCCGAAGAAGCCCAGGTGGAATTCATGCAAAGTCTCCTCATCAACACTGCGACTCCCTCCTGTCACGGGAACTGTCATCCGGGCTCGGCTCGTAATGAAAGGGAAAATATTTTATTCAGATTTATTAATTTGAAAATGAAGCCCGCCTGTCGAGAGGGGGACAGTTCTTCTCAATCTGTCATCGTTGAACCACACGCTCCTGACACCGGGATTCATTTGTCTTGTCGGCTCTGACAGTCGGATTCTCCCAGAGCTGTTCCTGGTGGATCGCCCTGGGATTTTAAACCGGATGAAACACATTCCGACAAGGAACAGCCTCTTTATTAATGCAAATTACACGAGGAGGAAAGAGCGCGAGGGAGGGAGAGAGGGAGGGAGGGTGACACCAGCAGACGCTCTGGTTCCTCTCCCTGTATCAGTCATTTGTTATTTACATTTATACACATTTTTCAGGTTTAATAAAAGGAGACCGGGATTTTCAGTGATATTTATGGATGGATTGTTTAAAAAAAAAAAAAGGTATCGGTGCTGCAAATGTATGCAAAAATACATAGATTTATATACGTGTGCAAGCCCCATCTCCTGTGGGCAGAGCCGGCTCCAGCCAGGGCGAGCACGTGAGTTTTCCCATGGTGCGGGAGAGGCAGCTCCGGGCTGGGAAGGAAACCTGTGGCAGGTGGTATCGGTACGGAGCAGCTGACAAGGTGGCTGATGGCATCTCCTGGGGTGCCCATAGAACCCATTCCAGGTCAGGGGACCGGCTCAGAGGGCTCGTTTGGGGTTTGCGGGTGCCGCCTGGGCTGGGGTGTGCGTGTGGGGCAGGGGGTGAAGGCAAGGCAGAGCCCTCCTTCCTGAACCCTCACCTTCGTGTGCGACGTCTGGGGGGATGTCGGTGGTGGGCCTGCGGCTCCTGGGGGTCAGTGTGACTTCCAGGGGAATGGTTGTCCCTCCAGCCTCTGCTGCCACTCTTCCACAGGGAAGTCAGCGTGCCTCACACGCTCCCAAACCCACGTACTGCCTATCCGTGCGTTGTACGGGCAAGGCCGGGGTTACCAGTGTGGGATTTTCCTCCCAAGCCATACTTGTGGAGCCCAGCTCTGCTAACGGGGGCTGGCACCAGCCTGTGCGAGGTCCCCTCAGCTTATCAGCGTGGCATAAAACAAATGCCAGAGCCGGGAGCACGGAGAGCCTGAACGTATGTGCCTAATGATGTCTCCGCGGTCTATAGAATGAATATTTAATAGCGCTTGTCAGCAAGATCTTATAGAGGGATTTCTTTCCTAAAATGCTCCTTAACTCTTGTGATTTCCATGGAAGCCTCAGTGTTTCTGGTGGCCTTTTTCTGCCTTGGCACCATCCCCCTGGGTTCACCTCCTCGTGCTCCCTTACACTCTCCTTCCGCAGCCACGGCTCGGCAAGGGCCACCATCACCGTCCTCGGTAGCCCCATCCCCATCAATGACAGAGGTGTGAGGCTGAGGACGAGCATGTTGGAGCTGGTGGAAGCCCTCCTCCCCAGGGGCACCTGGGACCTCCTGTTTTAGGGTCCCAAAGTCTCCAAGGGTCTGACACCCTCACCCCCAAAATTTCCCCACCCTGCTAAAAGCCCTGTCAGAAAGACGTTCAGGCTTGACTTGAAGGCTGCAAGTGATGGAGAATCTACCACGTCGTTAGGCAAATTGTTCTACTGGTTAATTAGCTTCACTTTTAATGTGCTTGGAGCAATGAGAACAGTAATTCATGTTAGCGAAAGGGACGTGCAGTGAGGGCCCGGAGAGGTGTGGGAGAGGAGGGTGGGAAAGTCAGAGATAAAGGACTCAAAATTAAAGCAGAGACGTTTTTCGGTGAATCTTTAGTCTGAGAGAGTGACAATGAGAAGAGAGAGGAGGAAAAAGAAGAGAAAATGGGAGAGAAGAGAACATTTCAGAGGGACCAATGTTGTTTTCTAATTTGGGTTGAGTTTTGTGAATACTATTTTTATGATAGAAAACTAAAGAGTAGAAATGCCAAAATGCCATTTGGTAACATCCTTGAAATGCACTCTTCCACTTTTCATTCTGAAATGGCAATTTTTACAATTTAAATCTTGGTCTAAAACACTCTCTTAAAAATAAAAAAGGTGGGGAGGGAAGTTTGATCCTCAAACCTCGATGCTTGAAACCTTGCCCAGAGATTTTTCCTGAGCTCAGTTGGCTGGTTTTGGCTTGCCTACCCCTAGCTTGAAGTCAGGCAAGTCTCTGCCTCAATGAGGAGCCTGTGGCAAAATATTAGCTTGCTTTTCCAGGTAGATCCATAAAGTCTCGGGGCAAATTCGGATATGCAGGGACGTGAGTGCAGCACGGGCGGCCACAGAAATGGACTGGGGGGGCATCGGGGCTCCTCAGGTCTCCGCCTTCTCCATGATTCTCAAGCCCAAGCTCCAGAAACTGTGGGGATGCATGTGGAGGGATGTCCCAGAGATGTTCTCTTGTAGGGATGAGGAAAGCCATGGTGGGGGGGGTTATTTCTGCACTTAGCTGGATGCAGCAGCTGCGAGCCCTGGGCATGCCTGCGCCCAGCTGGCAGAGGCAAGAGGGACATGGCCCCAGGGACAACCTTGGGAGCACCTTCAGGAGCCGCCTGGGGCCCTGGCCCAAATGCCAGCCTGGTCAGAGCACCTCTAGATGCTGCTTTCAAAGACCTTCCCACCTGGTCTACGGGGACTGTCTGAAAAATCACTTCTGTCCTTGAATTCCTATTTCCTTGCAAACCCCGCGGCTAGGGCTCAGCCCCGGCGTAATAGGCATCTGCTTGTAGTAATCTCCACACCCCTTCCCAAACCTACTTATAAAATAATGTACTTTGCACCAATTTTATCTGTGACATTGCATAAAAAAAAAAAAGCCATTAAAAGAAATAAAAGCAGGTGCAGCTTGGTGCTGCAAACACTCCTTCACTCTCATTCTCTCCCCTTCGTTCTCTCTCTCCTTCACTCCCGGTGTTTGCTAGTTTGTATGATTAATTTTATCAATTTTCCTGACCTGCTTTGCCACTGAAATAAATATGACAGCTGCAGTGCTGCCTAAATTCGTTCTCTTGCCAAGTGAGCTGCTGAGATGTGTTTTCTTGTTGATCGCAGACTTTGGTAAATATCAAGTAAATAGACTGAAGAGGATTCATTTCAGCAGCTTGGATTGTCAGGACTTCAGCCTGAGAGCACATCCTTCACCAGGGAGACAAAGGGAGAAGGAAAGCTCCTGTCCCTCCCCAAAAAAGCAATCAGGAGATTCTCATGGTGCACCAAACCGCTGGCAGCCCGGCCCCGTAATTAGCAGTGTCAGCAGATGTCTTGGGGGTCTGGGTCACAAAAGTGAGCCCTGTGACCCGGCAGCCACTGTGGTTTGCGTGGGGCAGGGTGACCATGGAGATCAGGCTGTGGGACACTGCCGTCCTGGTCCTTTACGTCTTGGTAGCATCATGGAGATGGTCCGTCAGCAACTCTTCCACCGTCTCGGCATTGTCTCCTGCCCCTGTGTCCTGTCTCTCCTCAGCAGAAGGTGGCCCAATGGGCCACGGGTTTAGCACCTTAATTAGCCCATCCCCTGCCCCACTGCTAGGTTGTGAGTATGGTCAAAGCAAGCCTTCCGGCCTACGCAGATGCTATAGGTCGGCACGTACCCTGCAGAGCTGAGCACCTGGGGCATGTGGGGCACTAAAGCCCTAAGCAGACGACCTGGATTTGGGCTGGTGCTGGCCTTCACGTGGCTTCTCGTGGGCAGTGCATGTTGCTGCTGGGCTGTGCGTGGGGCGTGAAGGCAAGACCCAGGCTCCGTTTCCTTGTTGGTTGTACGGTGTGTTGTTACACACAAGGGGCATTTAGAACATGAGGAGGGAAGTTGGTGTCTTAGCATTTCTCCCTGTTTGGCTGGTGTGGCAGGAGAAAGGGAAGGGAGTGAAATACCGTTACTTAGCGTTGTCTTCCAGCCAGCAATGTCTCTGATGATGCTGGTCCTTGCCCTGAGAACCTCTAGGCACCTTTCAGATAGATTTGGGAAGCCCTCTACCTACCTCAAAGCAGCTACATCTCTACATGGCGGCTATGGGTTTTTTGGGTGGGTCTCCCCACGAAGTGCCTGAGGAACCAAAGAAGTCAGGGCCAGAGCATCCAGCCAGTGACACGGGTGTAGTTTCTGGAGCAGATTTGGTGGTGATGGGGACAGGAGTGATGCTGCTGGGGCAGTATTCAAGCACTGTGTGAGGCAGAAGGGCTTTGGTCTGGCCCTTTGAAAGCATTTAAGGCTATGGAACTAAATTAAGCAGTGGCGGAGAACAGTGCTGAGCACATTTTGTTTACTAGTACACAAATATTTGCCAGCATAGACTAAGCATCCAACTACCCAAAAGTCCCTCAGTGAGGAGCGTCGGGCTGGGAAACTGCTCCCAGTGTTGCCCCACCTTTGCAAAATCTTCCAGTGTGCCTCCTCCCCCGGCAAGAAATCATGAGATTTTATATTTAATTCAATTCACGAGGATGTTGCGGAAGAATCCGAGGGTCGTTTTGTGCCTTCACGGACTTTAACCTTTGGGTGCAGTCGTTTGGCCTTCCCGTGTTTTTCTCAGCAGCTGTAGGAGTTATATATAAGCTTTATTTCCATAAACAAAAGCTTTTTGCTGATTTCCAGCAGAATTCTGTATCTTTAAAGACTCTGAGGGAGGAGCGCAGTCTTGAAGATTTTGCAGTCCAGTCAAAGATAAGCATTTGCTGGTGTTCATGATCTAGTTAACCAGCAAACAGTAATTACCAGCACAGCCCTGCGGCTGAGCCCTCTGTACCTGCAGATCTGAGCAAGGCTGCATTCAGCCAGCGCGTACAAACAAGGGCAGAGAGGGCAAAAATAGAAACTTCCAGCCTCCAAAACCAAAAAGAGAATTTGTAAATGTGACCCAGATAAATACGACGCAGGATGAGCCTCGAATGCCGGCTCATGCGACCTCCTCCAGCCTGGCACGTCGGAGAGGCCTGCAAAGGATGGGTGGCTGCTGCAGCACCCCAAAACGGCCACAGCCTCCAGCGTGGTTGTGCATCGCTGAGCCAAAGCTCATCAGCTTGACACCAGGGAGGAGGAGGAGGAGGAAGGAGGCACCAAAATTTGCCTGTAACTGAATCTAAAGCAGCTCCTCTTCTGCCTCTGCTCCGGTTCTCACAGATGGACTGTGCACCCACAGCTTTACCTTTTGGGATTATTGTGCTATTGTCATTACTAAGGTGATAATTTTCCTTGATGACTTACTGCTGGAAGCTGCAGCAGTCCAGGACTTTCCATTGGAAAGAAGGTCCAGCTGGCTGCAGGGTTCCCCGGGGCTGTGCAGGGACCCCTCTCTCCTCATGTTTGAGCTCTGATGGACCTACCTGGTCAAGTAGGTGCCTTGTACCCTCCCTGGAGGGACACCAGCACTCCTTCGAGTCTGCTTAGCCCGGTGACCTGGGACTCGGACCTTAGGACAGGCTGAGAGCCCTCTGGTTGGGTCAGACTCCACCAACCATGGATGAATCAGAGACGATTGAGGCACTGGCAGACGTTGCCCAGAGAAGCTGTGGATGCCCCATCCCTGGAAGTGTTCAAGGCCAGCCTGGATGAGGCTTGGAGCAACCTGGTCTAGTGGAAGGTGTTTCTGCCCGTGGCATGGATGGGGACTGTGTGGGCTTTAAGTTCTCTTCCAACCCAAACCATTCTGTGACCAGGGCAACTGATGCTGAAGTATCTACAGGTGGCCACGGGGTACCCACAAGCTGGGTACTTGGCAACCAGGAGCTAATGAAAACTATGTCCTTGCATTTGCCAGCCTTGGATAGACCTCTAGATACGTGGTGGAGGGTTAAGTGGTGTCATATTGCCGTAACTTCTCGCATGGACATGCTCTTGGACAGAAAGCCTAGCCTGCAGGTACAACATCCTGTGCAGGAGGTCTGTGCTGCTGCCAGCCCCAGGCTGTCCCTGGCGAAGATGCTCTGTTACGATGCATTTTTTTGGGGGAGTGGAGGCCACGGCCCACTGCCAGGAGTGGTTGGACTTAGGTGGGCTGAGCTGCACCGTTGTCATCTTTGACTATATATTTAATCCAGCCAGCTTGATGCTGCCCAGAGCACGGCCGCGCAGCCCAGGATGCAATCCCAGTGAGCTCAAGAGAGCCGAGCACGGAGCTTGGACTCACCATGCCTGTGCCAAAGGTCTCCAAACTGGCTCCAGCTCCAAATTTCCCCAAGTACCACGTCCTCCAGGGGTCACTTTTGGCCACTGATGCAGCTACCTGGGTGATGTTAGTGCCATAATGTGGTGCTTCACAGCACAACCTCGGTTCTATCCCACTGCTGATCCAGCTGTTGGCCAGCAGGAGCCGGGAGCAGCAGTGCCTGGGAGCATCACCAGCAAGCTGGGAGCAAAGGGCTGCAGCACTCCTGTCCTTCCCATCAATGTGGTCAGAAGCCCGTCCATGTTGACTGGGCGTATTTTTTAGCGACGCGGATCACCTTGGTCCAGCAAGGAGCGCACGCAGCAGCCGCGTGTCATCAATTCAGACATCCCCCTCCCCTCTTCTCAAGGACTTCTGAGAGCAAAAGACTTGTGGCTACAAAGATTTACACCCCCTCGGCAAGGGTTAACCTCATCTGGCAGCCACTATTGTCTCAGGACAACTTGTCAGTCTGTGAGAATGTGCCGTAATGGATTTGAAGTGGATTGCTCAGCCCACGGAGAGGGTGATGCTGTATTTATTGAATAGACATTAAAAAGAACATTTCTCAATTTCTCAGCACTGAACTCGAGGTCAATGGATCTTTTTGGCACTGACATGCTGAGTCAACTCCTAGCTTAAAGCTTTTAGAAGGACCAGGGTTAGATGAAAGGATTAGACTCCGTCTTTAGCGTTTCCCTGGCAAAATCGTTGGGTGCTAAATCATTTATGTTGCTTTGCTTGGCCTCTCCCCGTTACCTTGGAAAATAAAAAAAAAACCACCACAACTTCTTCCCTTTTTTTGGATTGGAACGACACAAGTTGATTATTTCCACTGTGCCGCACCGAGATGAGGCGGATACGGAGCGCGTTGGTCTCCCAACACCCCTGGGTCGCTGGGCAGTAGCTGAAAAGGCTGCAAAGCCCTCTCCCCTGCAGAAGAAAGCGGCTTTGCGGCGAGATGTGGTGCCACCACCCACACCCGATAACGAGAGGCTCGCTGCCTGCTAACCAATTCCTGGTGTGCTAGCGAGACAGCATTTTAATAACGAACCAGTGGTTAATTACAGCATCCCTGGTGATGGTCACTGGCTCTGTGGTCAGTCCGGAGCCGACGTGTCTCGGAGCAGAGGTATGGGCTTCCCTGTCTGGCAGGGCTCCAGACAGCACTACCTCCACATCCAGGGGGTTTTGTCCATGTGCAAGGCAAAGGAAGAGCTGTCCTAGGGGTCTGAGTTAAGGGGATGAGGTTATGCTCTGCTCACGGTTACGGCAGGGCAAAGCTGGAGTGATGCACTGGCTGCGATGGATGTTTTCATAGATGCTGACCTGCTTGGTGTCAGGCACGTTGCTGCCGTTCCCCGTGGTTTCTGGCAATTTTATTAAGGTACATCAGTGTCATGCTGAGGGCAGTGCTGGACAGGCGGGGTTGGACAAGCCTGTCTAGCCTGAGAGCAAGCCTTGGGAAAGGCATTTTTGGGAATGCAGCTGGCATTTGACCACAAAAAGAGTGGTGAGCGATGAGAAACTGCTGCCACGTTCCTGCTGTCCATCCTTTGTCAATCACACTGGCTGCCAGGGAGAGAGGCATGGCTCCCACGTCCATCCCAGTCACTCTCGGGAGGAGCCGGGACAGACGGAACAGCTTCTCCTCCAGCAGCACTACCTTCTCCTGCAACCATCCTGCTTGCAGCCAGCGTGTCCCACGCCGGGAGCTCTCCCGGGGTCTGCGGAGCCCCATCCCGCAGCCCTTGCTCAGGCCAAGTCCCTGCTGCAGCCAGCACTTACCTATGGTTTCAGGCCTTCTGGTAGCGGTGCAACAAATAAAATGCAATCCGCCTGTATCATAAAGTCCAATAAAAATGAAACTGAACATCCACTTTGCAGACAGCAAGTACACTGTAAATTTATGAGATCATATCTCGTGGAGGACAGGGTAGTTAAGGGGGGAAGGAAGGGGCTGGCAAAAATGGGAGAGAGCGGCCGAGGGGTAGTAAATATGTTTTCAATAATGAAGAGGCCCGATTACCCTCTTTGCAATAAAAACGTGCACAAGGCAGAGCTGCCGTAAAAATTACTCCCGAGCAGCCTGGCGTATTTGCACCTTGTCATCTTGTCAGCTCCATGCAAATTTGCAAGGCGCCCGCAGCCGGCGTGGGTCGGCTTTGCGGCGCGGGGTTGCCGAGGACCAGGCGAGGGTCCTCCCTCCCGCTAAACCCATTTCCTTTACAGCTCCCCTCACCCCGGTCCTGGCCGCCACCCCCTCCCACCCTGCAAAACGCGCTGATTTGCCCGTAACCGTAGCAACCAGCGAAGATGCAGGGATGGAACGGAGGATTGCTGGGGCGCTGCATGTCCTGGGATTGTCCCCAGCTGGGGGAGGGTGGTGGGATGCACAACAGGATTTGGGATGTTGATCCTGAAGGATCTGCAGTGGCAGGAGCCTTGGCCACAGCCTCGTGCCCTGACCCCATCACCAGCTGGCATTTCTCTTTTTTGGGGTGCCTCATGCATCCTCTCTGAGACTGATGGCATCATGTGGTGTCTGGGGCACACTGCTAGCACTGGGTGCAATTGGGCATCATTCGGTTAAAGCAAAAAATAAGGATTTTTTTTCTCTCAGCCCAAACCCGAGCAAAGGCCGAGGCCTCACCTCTTGGAAGGCGCTTTCTCGAAAGGTGTGGGTTTAAACTGATTTGAACGAGGTGATGTAAACAGCACAGGAGCAGCTTTGAGCTGAGAATCAGCCTGAGCTGTCCTCATATAAACCACTGCTGGGCCCAGAAGAAAGCAATTACACAGGGACTTAACCGAGCTGATTTAACAAAGCTGCAGTAATTAACCCTCATACACTTCAGGCTGGGGATTCAGCTCCGAGTGCTACAGGATCCCATCTCTGAAGGTAAATCTTTTTGGTATGAGCAGCCAAGTGGATTTAAACCAGAGTCACTAGGGGTAATTCTCCATCCCCTCTTCCCTGCCTCTCAGCTCAGACTTCGCCCTCGCAGGTGCTGGCGGGGTTAGCAAGGATTTCTCTTGTGGAGCAAACCCAGAACAGAGTAAAACTCCAAGGTCCTGTTGCTTTCTGTGCTGACACATACAGCCTGGGGCCATGTTATGGGGGGATGTGGCAGTTACCTGACTGCTGAGGACAATTTACTAACTTGATCTGGCAACCTCGGTGTGAAAAATACTGGCCACCGCGGTGCATGACCCCGATCTGACGCCTGCTGAAGCTAATGGGAGTCTTTCTCTTGCCTTCAATGGGCTTTGAATTGGGCTGCCGAGGCAGAGGGAAAGCGCCGAGTGTCAGGGCTCCTGTTAAGGATGGGGATAGCCAGGGATGGGTGCTCCCCCGTGGAGGCAGCCCAGCAGCGCGCTGGGGTATGCGAGCCCTGACCCGCCGCTGGAAGCCCCCTCCGCTGGTGCTCAGCGTGCCAGCCGTCCCCACCGGAGCCACGGGCTTTAAGGATGGAAGAAAGAAATTGTGGTCGTGTAGCTTGACCTCTTCCATTCAAAGCGAGAT
>NW_010243267.1:0-206 GCF_000690775.1 Eurypyga helias | reverse complement strand
GAAGCTGAATGGGAGAGGAGCAGGGGGAGCTGGGGGCTTTGGCTTGCAACAAAGCAATGAGACTCGATTAGCAGAAGAAGTCGTATCCTGGAATTGAAGTGATAAAGGATTGTGGCTGGAGCAGGGAAGGCAGGCAGGGCCATCAAGGAGGTCTGTTTTGTGTGTTATGGGTGCACGTGTTTGTGTGGAGGGCCAGCAAATGGGGG
>NW_010243266.1:0-20329 GCF_000690775.1 Eurypyga helias | reverse complement strand
TGCACTGGAGGAGGGGAGGAAGTGATCAAGTGACTGCGTGGTACTTAATTGCCAGATAAGGCTAACCCATGACACCAAATTATTGGGAGTTGTGCTACATTACACTAATAATGTTGATCTGATTATATTTTAGCAGAAGCCCAGACTTAAGCATGGCAAAGGGGTCACAAACATGTAAACACTCAGAAGCTGAATAGACATCCACATTTCTATTTTCCCTTTCTGAATATGTAGAGTTTATTTTGCATATTTTCCTTTATTAGGGCTGTTGCTATAGGGATCTCTTAAATTCCAACCTGTACTTCACTACCTGAAAGTATATATTGGCTACTACAGGTCAAACCTTGACCTGAAAATCAGGTCTGCTCAGATTTACTATAAAAGTCTTTTATATACAGCCCTCCTAGGAGCAATCCCACACAGCTACTTGCCAAAGGATCCTTTTCTGAAGGATTCACCCAGCACATCCACACCCAAATTCTTGCTTTCATTTCCTTTCAGACTTCAAGACTGCGAGGAAATCTGAAAAAAAAAAATAAAGTGTTTAGTCTTCTAGTAGTAGCTCCAGAAAATGAACACCTGGAAATAGAGCATGTGGAGATGCTGGAGTCTGCAGGCTGGACATGACCTACAGGCATGAACTGCAGACCTGTTCCGGGACAGAACAGAGACAGAGGTGACAAGACGCCCAAAGATTAAGAAAGCACATGCAGAAAGTCAACATAATACGTATGCATGATTAAACTGTGTGCAACTGAATCTTTCAGCGAATTACCTTATACTAGATCAGAAATTACGTCATTCAAACTTCAATACCTTCTGGATTGTGAATTGGCACACATTTCTACTAGTTTTCCTCTTGGCTACATACACGTCTGCATCCATCTATCGCAAAATATGATCTAAAATACACGCATGTAGGTCCCAAAGGGGTGACACAGTCTGCTGGTTCACACGTGATACCACAGGGCTTAGAGCAGAGAAATCAAGCCCTCATCGCTTCTTCTTTATCTGCATTTCAGGTCACCATTTCTTATTTTACCTTTGGGTTACAGAAAGAATTGATCTATCATCCTGCGTCTATTGTCAGCCTCCTGTGATTAATCTGGGCAGATAACCATTAAAGTGCCATAGGTAGGCAAAATATCTTGATGATGGGGAGTCTTTGCGTTTCATGAAAACTGTTACATTGACATAAAATATTGGAGGATCAGACACATTGTGCAGCAGTGGCTGAGTTGCAAACAGGTTGTTCTGACTGTGTGTGTCTTTATGCTTTCGTTTTGGTGGCATGTAGACATTCATATGTGCTGCTTTGAAGGAGTGTCCTGCTGGGATTTCAGGCTGCTTCTGAAGTGTTCTGCAGAACTGACTTCAGATATTTCTTTAACCAAAGATTTCTGCAGTGTTCAGATGCTCCAAGCAAACCTCCTAAGCTCCCCTACACACTGGTGTTTTACATAAAACATGAACGATGCGTTGCAAGCACACCGATGGTTTTTAATCACTGAAGACCACACCAACAGTGCTGTGCTTTGAGGCATGGTTTCTCTTTCCTACGTGACTCTTTCCTATTCATCTGCACAACAGAAAACATGCAGGCAGTCACTATTCTGGTACTCACAACACAGTCTTGCAAGGTGGGATAACAGGTCAGATGCATCACACCGTTATTGTTCCTTTCTGTATTTGTATTTGTTATGGACTATATACCCTGATGATCCCACGAAGGGCTGTGACCATGAATCCAAATTGGCTGAGCAGTGCAATTTCATGGTGGGGCGAGTCCGGCAGTAACGAATTCAGTCAACATAATGATTTCAGTTTCACTGAGCTGCTCTGCTTCCTGGGAACCTGCAGAAGTGACGGTGTCACGATCGTAAATTCAGACACATACAATGCTGAAATTTCTTACGGAGCTTTAAGTCACCGTGAAATGTCAGACTAATAAATATGGTGATCATATTTGCTATTTGGCAAAAATAATAATTAACCAGGAAAAGTTAATAAAAATATCTTTCCCAAAACTATGCAACAAAAAAATATTTTTCTTTTCTTATTCATGGTTATATGAATGCAAAATACCATGGATTCTTCATCTTTAATACCTAAGGGATTTATAAGCATATTGCATCCATAAAACTTGGTTCATCAGTACAGCACACAGCCCAGATATGCATATTTAATTACTCTGAAAGTAATTTACTTGTACAGATGGTGGTATTAGTAGGTCTTACTTCAATTTAAATTACTTTGATTTGAAAAATAATGTTATTTTGCTGTGAATCCGGAGTGAAGAATTCACTCTTATTACGGAAGAATAATACTGGACAATTGTAATTAATCTGTGACTAATCTAATACTTTCTCAATGAACATTTTGTTTCAAATTTTACGAATTGGATCATCCTCTTTCCGGAATGTTGATCTAGTAGCATTTCAAATCCAAACCTGCTTATTGTGAAGGACCACAATGTGCTCTTGGGGTATAAATGAATATATATGAATAAAAAGCCACAGTAGATTTTGTTGAACATCCCTGGGACTTCCCAAGGCAAAGAGACATTGCAAATTGTTTGCATCTTTTTCTAAGATTAAGCAGGGATTAAAGCAAAACGGTGCATTTCAGGAAAACATCTGCCAGGCCTAAGATTTCAGGAAAACAGTGATTCTCTGTGCATGTGGGGATTTTGGGACAAGCTTTAACAGGACAGGATTCAAAGTATCCTGTCCTGGCCATAGGCAGCGAGCTCTACCAGCAGCACCGGCAGCAGGACCGTGCCAGATGCCCACCACATTGGCACTGTCTCCCGTCTTGCACCACTTAACAGCAATTTCCAAAAGCAAGCATGCAGCAGAGGCAGCAAAACCTGGCAATGTGTTACATTAACTCTTTCACCCTTCCTGGGAAAACACAAATGCTTCTTCAAGCAAGATTGTTTTGTTGTGCAGCACTGTAAAAGGTCTACATGTGTTTGTTAGACTTTCTTCAGCAAGCGTCCGTCTTTATTAAAGAGCTGGCTATCTGAGAGGTTGCTGCCACGGTTGCTATGGTAAGCATTCATGTTTTATTGAAGACTAAATGACCACAAGCCACATAAAGGGCTCTTGAGTGGCCCTAAAATGTGTTCTGCCTTCCCCTTCCCCATCTCTCTCCTCAAGACAAAACAATTTGTGACAGACCATCTGATTTTGGGGACCTACCTGGGATAAGGGGCTTTGTTCTTCTGTCTACATAACTTCAAGCTTCTGGCCTGGATTTAATAAAAAAACTAACTCCTGTGGACCTGATTCAGAGAGCTGGAAAGCACCTGAATCTTCCAGAGAGTTCTGTGGGAACTGGAGATTTTGGGTGAGCTGCACCTTTAAACCACTGTAAGACTGCTAGCACCACACACCTTTGTCAAACTAAAACTGGGGGAAATAAAAAACCTTACCACACTGGCTGGACCAGCAATGTCATGTATGAAGGCCTGTACAATCCAAGCTGGATTGCACAGCCTGGAGTGCAGACATTTCACCCAGGCAGGGCAACCTGGAAGCCACAGGAGAGAAAAGGGACAGGACATGTCACTCCATAGCTCCTACAATGGCAAAGGAGCTGTGGTGCTCTGGCTGTGACTGGCATCTGATTTCCAGGCCACTTTTCTTTTTAATCATCCTAACAAGAAACTTTACCTCCTCTGGATTTCATGCATTTACACTTACATAAAATCTCCAATAGCGTCTTTCCCAAGAAATTTAAGCACATTTGCTTCCACCGAGTTTAAAAAGAATCAAAGTCCTTTCTTTTCAATATTGAGGGTTTGTTAGTTAGTTTTTTGCAAACTGTCTGCAGTTGCTGCATCCCCAAGTAGCTACTCAGCTTTCACATTATCATACCTACCGCTTCCATCTCCTATCTCAGTCACACAGAGCTGTGCCCTTAGCCACCCCCCACAGTGCTGCAAAAGGGTCGATTGGAGCATGTTGGTGCTCCTGAGCTCCTCATACCTGACCCTTCAGAACTGTTTTTTCCCAGAGCATTTCTCACCAGGCGTTCTCTCTCCAAGGGAACAGGATCCCTGCTTGTCCTCACCACCTAGGAGCCAGGGTGAACCCATAGACTGCCCAACAGAGCTCCTGTTCCCACTGCTCCAACCACACTGACGTGCTGCTTTTAACCTTTCAAAGACCCATGACAGCCATAGGCAAAAGAGAGTCTCAGCACAGGATCAACATGTGCACGCCCAGGTGTGGGGTGCCTGGTTAGCAGGCTGCTGGCTAGGGTGCATTGCAGGTGGTGGGGAATGAGGCAGGGAGGGTGATTATGGCACATGGCTGCAGCACCAGGGTGGGTGGGGAGGCAGAGGATTGCAAGTAACAGTCCTGTAGAAGTCTGGGTATGAAAGAATGTGAGTCAGGAATCTGGAGAACAAAGGGTGTAATTAGATGCAAAATGCAGGATTGCTGTAGCTGAGCTGCTCTCAATTACAAAATTTCTCTTTTTGGGTATGCCATCTTAAAGCGTAGAAATTCAAGACTACAGCTTGTATTTTATAAGGCAGAATCAAAAGCCCAAAACAGAAGAAGCATCTTAACAGTTCGGTCCCTTATTTTCATACAAATTCATACACACACACACTCATACACATATGAAGTCAGCCTTAAACATGAGACCCATAGTAAGTTTTTCAACAAAATAATCCTTCAGACTCTGATAAATCAAGCAACAGTGACACGGGGATATCACAGCATCACTAAAAATGTCACCACAGTTAACAAGCCTGCTTGCTTCAACAAAAAATATTGGTGAATAATCCTTCGTCACTTAGCACATTACAAAACATGCCTGGTGTTCCTTGCCTAAAAAATGATGGGAGTGGAAATATTGTTTTCTTGCCAGGTTATTTTCATTTCAGGAAGAAAAATAACCAAGGGAAACATGGACAGGAGAATAAATAACAAGTAGCAGTATCGGGAGGAAATAAATCCTTAATTATGCCTTTGCCTTTCTCGCTATCAGATTCCTCTCCTGTACCATACTGTGCCAAACCACTGACATGCAGGGCATCCTCCAGATGAATCAGCACAGTAGCACGTGGACTCGAAAGTACATCATGAGGCACAGAGGAGGTGTTTGATATTGTATTTATTAACAAATGAGAGACAAGAGATTGGTGGGTTGGTTTTGGGTTTTTTTTTTTTTTTTTGGAGGAGGAGTAAGAGAAATAAGATTTTATGTCAGCTTGGGAGAAATAAACAATTCATCATCTTTTTAAAATTTATATTAACCACAGACTATGTTCAGCCTCATCCTCCAAGAGCTAAATTAAAACAGCACACATACAATCTGTAGATTTTTTTTTTCTTTATCCATCACTCAGAAAATAAGATATGAAAAACTGCCTGTACTAATCAGGACTCTTGCATCCATTGTAATGCTGCTCACCAGGGAAGAGGGGCCACCTTGGGCCACAGCGTGTTGCCTGGACTGGATGGACATAGCCCCAGGTGGCACCAGGTAAGCATGGCCAAGCACTACCATCCCAGCCAAGCACACTGACATGGGAAAAAAAACGTTTTGGGCAACGTCACCATACCAATTCCTTATTTCACTTTGATAAAGTCAAACACATCCATAGGCAATCGGGTGTGACTACAAGCCACCACAACCTCCCAATTGCCAGGTGACTTTTCTGAAACTGCTTAGTAAATACTTTTTTCCAAACTAGAACTGATGAAACTGTCTTAAACAGCTCTTAAGGTAAGTTTTTCCACCAAAAAACATCCGCTCAACAGGCAGTGACAGTGAAAAGACTTGTAGAAATCCTGGCAAGAGAGAAGCCAGAGACCTGAAAAGCTCCAGTCCTAGTCCTGAGAAGGTCTCTCATCTACTGTGTGTTCAGCCTCTTCTCACAAAAGTTACCAGCAAAGATGTGTGCAACCTGTGAGAAGAGAATGTTATCCCCAAAACTTGACCAACGTCCCATATCTTTTAAAAAGCAAAAGTAATACACATTCATAGGCAGGGCCTCATACCTGGCTTACTCACATCTGCAAAGTATCTCCTGGTTTGTTTTTGTTTTGATTTTGGGTTTTTTTCTTTTTTCCTCTCCAAAATAGAAAAAACAGCCAAGGCAATCATTAGTCAAGCAAGTAATAAACCTAATGTCAGTCAAGGGGGAAATGAGAAGCTGAGAAGAGGCAGCCAAGACACTCCAGCACATCTCCTGAGGAACAAACAATATTACTTCTGCAACTGAACTGTAGGACATACAAGATTATCACAAAGAATGAAAATTGTTATGTTTCAAATATTTCATTGGTTAAACAGTTTAGCCAATAGGTCATCAAGCACATAAAGTATTAATATTTGCGTATATGCTGTTTAGTACATCAGTGACTGACGTTTTGATGCTAAGATGGGGGTAGGGGGAGCTCCAGAGGTGGAATGAATATCTCCAGCCTGCACTTCGTAGGTTTTATTTCGCAGCCTAACCCTTGCAGGAACTGAAAGAGTCGGGAAAAAAAAGAGAAACAGAGTAGTCTCCTACTAAGGTAAAGAGTATCTGACAAGCACTTTCCTTTGCCAGGCTCTGAAGAACATGCCTAATAGACACTTTCCTTACATGGAAAACATCTCTCAGTGCTCCAAACGGACATTTTCCCAAGTAAAGCCTGGCCAAAGGCTTCAGAGGTTGGTTGTGCAGTTTCAGAGGGTTTAAGGTGTGAATGGACAATGAAACAGAACTGACTGCCCTCCAGTGTCAGAGCCCTGGCTGAGTGAGACACATCCTTTGGGAAGCCATGGAGTTTTCTTAGGTAATCCACCAGTCAAGGATTCCAAAGAAATAATTTCCAGTGCATAACTATCTCCACTCTCAAAACTGTGCAGTGCACTCAAGTTTTCGTTTCCTGGCTTTAGTCTTAACTATTCAGCATTTTAATACCTATTTTTGTCACATCCTTAGGCATGTTACAAGCCTTCAGGTAGCAGGCATCTTCACTGTACCTAGGTACTTATGTGACCAAGTATCTGACGATTTAACAAACTGATCTGTCTCTCATTGTAAAAACCACATTTCCCAGACCTCAGATCATTCCTTCAATTCTTTTGAACTTACTTGAATTTTTCATCATCCTTTCACTGGACAGAGTACTCTAGCAGAAGGCTCACAAGAAAATAGAGAGGTCAATTTCAATTCCTTGCTGTTAGTTTGCCACACTTTTTATTAAAGATGCAGGTATGTTCTGTCTAGCCTCCTCAGAGGGACAAAATGCTTTTTGGTTTGGGTTTTTGGGTTTTTTTTAAAAAAAGCCCACTCAAACTCCAACAATATTGGTGATAGGAAAATGTATCATTAAATAAAAGATCTATTTTCCCCTTGGGCTCTCGAATGAGTAAAAGTGCTTACAGCAAAAAAGTGATGCAAATTTCAGGGTGGGGTGAATGAATGCATGATTCAGAGAATGGATGTGCGAGCGCGCAGCGGGAGGCACCTGAGGGTATATTTGCCTTCTCTGTGTATATATGGACTTTCTGAATATCAGAGATCTACAGACAAACTATACAAGTCCTTGAGTATTCCCCTAAACAAACTTGGAAAACTTAAACTGCAGTGAATTATGGGGTTTGTAAAAACATAAAATAATCGGTAACTGAGACTGATTTTATATTTAGATTCAGCACCCTACCCAAACCCAAATTTTTACTAAAATCAATCACTTCTTGTTTTATTAGATTATTTATTGCATATCTATTTATATTACAGATGTCAGGATAATAAATGAACTTTTATTTTTAGATTTTATGAATTATAAATATATAAATTAAATTGGGTATTATATACAGCTCTGTACATAACATGTCTCTGTGAGGCTCACTATTTTTCTTGTACAAAATGTCTGTAAAATGCCTAGCCTGAGACTACTTTAGCTGGCTAAAAACCAATCAGTTGTAGAAAGCTGAAACTTCTGTCAACTCTGTGAAATTAAAAGGCAGAAGGGTATGCCCCTCAATACTTTGATTACATAGATCAGGAAAAAAAAAATCAGGAATTAACACTGCAAATTTTTAAATATGTCAGATGCATGGTAATTGCAAGTTCTGTACAAGTTACTGTAAGGGAAAGGTGTTGCTTTCAGATTTGGAAATGCCTACTACAGCCTAACCTCTCTGTCAGCACATTTGCAGCTTTGCAACATCCATTTCTAAATGAATTACCTTATGGAGGAAACCAAAAGGCAGAAAACTAAAGAAATAAGGGTCAAATTCCTCCTGTGAGATCTACCTTGTAAAATTATCCAGAATGTAATAATACCACATTATTGACTTAAGCACAGTTCCCTGTGACATGCTGCAGCTGACCTGTAATTTTTATCCTACATGTTGCCAGCACTATTAAAATGACACTTGTGAATGTAAATTAAGCTCACAAAGGGGACAGATTGTATGATTCTGGTTTCTCTCAGATGCCTGTAGGCTATCACAGGTTCCATATGTGAAGTAATTATGTTCACTGAAGGAAAGAATAAATGCTGTCAAATTGTGTACTGAGAGAGAAAGCAGCTATTATATTGCAGTAGTCACTGGAGCATTGCCTTAGAAAGTGGAAAGATGTATAAGAAAATAATAATAAAAAATAAAAACTGGAGTAGAGCTATATTAAATATAACCTATCTGCTTTTGAATATATTTTACACAAAGTTAATATTTCACAAATAAAAGCATTTCAACTCATTAACTGTATTTTCTTCCTCACATCTAGAGGGAACAGGGCAGAATATTTATCAGAGGGGTAAGGCACAGATGGAGCATCTTTCAGCTTTCTGCGTTTCCCCAGCGAGAGGAGCCCGACGTGGCCCCAGAGATGTTGTCCCCACCAATTTCCGCACCATAAACCTCCTCCCAAAGGTGCTGTGCAGCGGCCAGCCTCCCTCGCCAGCAGCTGGAGGCGTCCCAGCCTTCAGCCCTGCCTTCCCCACCCTATCCATTGTGGCCAGCTCAGAAATGACACCTCCTGCAGACCCTGAGGAAGGGCAGTAAGGCTGGGCAAGGGCACTGCTGAAGACTGAAGGTAAGCGGCCCCTGTGCAGCCCTGCCGCTGTCGGAGAGCAGCAGCCCCGTGCTGCCCAAGCACCACGCAGCAGCAGCAGCATTGCAGAATGTGTGGCTTCAATCATGGAAGCCGACAGAGCTGCTAAAAGGAAAGGCAACACTGCTATCATCTCCACAGCTGCAGAGCAGTCCTGCTCTCCCGTGAGAGAGGAGAGCATGGCTCAAGGATGCCTCTCTCATGCCTCAAGGATGTGAGCCTCTATGTAAACCAGCAAGGTCATCGGTGAGCCACCGCAAGAGGGAGAAAACACTGAGCTGGAAAGAGGCACTTTTAATACCTTTTGCTTAGAAGGAGCCAAGGACACCAGAAGCAAAGAAATATAAATTCTGAGTCTAAGTGCTCATGTGGGTTTGGATTTTCATCCATAAATAAAACAAAGAAAGAAAGGAAGTTAGGATGCTTTGTAAACATTCCTGAAAAACACCAACAGGGAGGCACATTTTCTGACAGGGTGTGACCATAGATTAGAGCTCAGGAAGAAGCCCACAGAGCTTCAGAACAGCTGAACACTTCTGTGTCTTTCCACCGTTTACTAGAGCAGCATATCTGGGCTGCGCACTCAAGCTTTCCATCTCTACAGAAAGGAGAGGTTTCCACACTACCCCATTAACACTAGTGCTGGATCTCTCCAACCTCAGCTGTAATGGGTTGCAAAAATAACCAAGGGCAAGCAACTTTCCAACACAGATGCCCTCCACATCTTCCAGTTGCTTGTGCTGCCGTTACCTGCAGACCTGTTCTTCATCCGACTGCCTTACCAACAGCAGGTGCTAGGGCCAGGAAACCTAACTCTTGAGAAGTGCGGAGAGAGCAGGCTGGCTGCAGAGACAGCGTGATGTGTGCATTAGCTACCTCAGCACTGAACATCTTGTGCGGCCCAGATCCTTGTCTGTGGCTCCGAGCTTTGTGTTCATCTAATACTCAAAAGCTAATATGTACAGGAGGCCACATCCTTCAGATGGCTCCAAGGTGTGAAGGCAGCTCTCGGGGAACCAAAGCAACTGCTGAAGCAGAGGTGATGGCTGGAAGCTCCCAGTCCTCCTCCCGGTCCCAAAGCCACGACCAGCTGCCAGATGACACTGCGTGGAAGCAGTCTTGCTCAGTCTGCAGGGTCCTTCTCCAAGCAGGTTATTTTTCCGACTAGCACCATCAGGTAATTTTGAGTAATTAATTTGCATCTAAGGATCCAGCCTGATTGTGGACAAACACAGTTTACATGCAAAGTGTTTTCCTACTTTGACTAACACCTCTCCATTGAGTCCATGCTCATGGGAACACGACCCACCAAACCCTCACATCTGTGTTAGCAGTATCAAGAGATTATGTACTGGCAATGGTACGTCCCATCAGAGCCACAGCTTGTAGAAAAACATTCAATTTACATAACACTACATTTCTGCTTTTGTGAAAATAGAAACTGTGACTTTTTTGGTGGGTTTCATAGGATTAAAAATCTGCCAGTCAGCTTTTGCAGTCTCTCCATGGAAGCCATTTTACCAAGTGCGCATTGCATTTGGTAGACTCATTCATCACAGAGAAGCACTCACTGCACTGAGCACCAGGAAATTTTCCTTCATCATTTCTGGGCACACAGGCTGCATCTTCACTGCTAAAGAAAAGGGCCCCCAGGCTACTCCTGGCACTAGCACCATCAGACACAGCACACCTCACACCTGTTTATCTAAATGTGCTCTATAAGTTAAAACAGGGAGGGTTACATCTGAATTGCCCATCAGGACTAGGGCCTGACACTCACTGTCCCTGCTCATCCTCCGGGTGCCCAGGAGCAGGGTAACAGCCTGCTCCAGCCTGGCTGTATATCCACCTTGACTGAAAGGGCTCACGTATCACTTCCTCTCCACACTTTCTTTGCACTGTAAAGAAAGAAAACCATCACCCCATCTTCTTATTTTGTTCATTGTTTTTCCACCTCTGCTCCTAAGCTAAAAAGTAAATAGAATCTGGATCTCACCAGGGATGCCTGGGGTATGTGGTCCCCACTCCCCTCCACCACAGGCCCCAGCTGCAGCCCCACTCATTCCCCAACTGCCCACCAGGCTTGTACCAACACACTCTGCTTCAGCGCTAGACCCTGACAGCAAATTCCCATAAGGGATCCTCAGAAAAACCAACTAATCACTTCATTTCATATGTGGGAGGCTGAAATGTAATGTAGAAATAGGAGTTTTTTCTAGCTGGCAGGATTGACAGCAGCTATAATACATGACTCTTCCGGATGCAGCGTGGCACAAGCAGGCTGAGGATCACACAGTGTTATTCACCAGAGAAATCGTTACACATAAAAAGGAGAAGGCAGAATCAAAGTTCTCAGGATCGTGCCAGGAAGGAAGGAAGGAGGGAGGGAGAGAAGGAAAGACATGGTTTGCTCTTGCAGTGTTAAGAAGGTTTTGTGGGGTAATGTTGTGTAAAGGTAATACAGCTGGATCACTAGTAATAATAACTCAAACCAACTCTCCATCTTAACTGACCTTTATATATTATTGTCCCTTTCAGTTTACCAAAACGACATTCTCTTCATGAAGGATGTTATTCAACTCCGCTTAAAGATTCAGTAGACTAAAATATGCTAAACTGACATTTAGAATTATCTTATAACACTTTTTAATGACAACTTGTATTATTTCCATGTGATTTGAATGTGAGGTTTCATTATTTTTTAAAAACTTATTTTGAAACCATTTTAAATAATAGCCAGATATGGCCTGGACATTCAGGTTATCTGTAATGATATTAGGGCCCTTCTCAACAGCTGAGTAATTACTTCTGTATTACGCTCAAGGCAGGTTGAAATCACATGCTCTGCTCAAGACGTAACCCTACATCACACAGGCAAAGAAAGCGCTGACTGACATTTTACATACCTAACTGCAGTTTTACAAAAGAGCATCTGTGGTATATTGCCTTGATAATCTGTGAAATGAAAATAACTGGAGCACAAGAAAAAAAAAAAAGCCATTGTGTTAGTGGGGAAAAGGCAGTGGGACTTGAGTAAAGGTAGATGTATTGACACCGTCTCCCAGGGCCCATTTTAGACGAGGCCACGCACAAGCAGGCCATTGCTTAGGGCAGTGGATCAAGGAGAGCAGCAACGTGCATGAGCATGCCAACACCTTGGCTGCTGCCACGAGGGCTGGGTGTGCCACACCGCACCCTGGCACCTCACCTCCTGCCCCGGCCTCTCCCAGCAGACACAGCAGCCCAGAGGTTCTCCTCTCCACAGCGACATCACCTGTCCTTCCCTCCCGCCCTTTGCAGAGCCACACTCTTGATTTTCATACACTGCTGAGATAAGCTCCAGCCTTCAGGTCCACCCTCCCCTGCCAAATACTCCGAGCCCACCTCCAGATGCACTGGGCATCACAAACATGCTTGAGAAAGAAACAAACATTTCTCATTACTTCTCACTCCTGTTGTCCATAAGAGGGAGGAGAGACGTTCAAGTTCAGATCCTGCCTTAAACTAGGCAGCAACAGCAAAGGCCCAAGCGATCCTTCATTTTATAAAATTCTACATTTTCTTACTCTGCAGCATCACTTTCCACCCCAGGGTCTTGCCTGTCCCTGGCTAATGCACATTTTGGCCATCTACCTCAGTATCCGATGGGAGAAGGGTCCCTTTCCCCGGGCATCCTTCAGCCCCAAGAAGCACAGATTGCTGACATGCTAAGAATGTCACTAAGTGAAGAAATGGTAAAGTAATGCATGATAATAAACACCATCGGGCAATCTACTTCAGCCCTCCTGGTTACAGTCTTTCATAATGAAACAGAAAGGAACAGGCATTTACGTGACAAAACACTGTTAAATGATTAAAACAAACACACATAATCGGCAAAGAACTGAAGTGGAAGCTACAAAGAAAACCAACCTTTTGTGAGAATTCCAGTGTTCTCTGATTTCTGAAAAAACTAAAGAGACAAAGATGGAAGGGACAAACTAAGTAATAATAGTAAGAAGGCTAATCTCATAAATAAAAGCTGTAATATTTTCTAAAAATAAATGCTAGTTACAGTGCGCTCATAGGATGTGTTTTGGTTCAGGTTGGCTCTTATTTAATCCACAATATTCTTAATGTTAGCAATTTAAAACAGACAAACCTGATTTTAATTGGATATTACAGTTCATTTCAACTGAGCTAGTAGCAAAGCATATGCAAAATCTAAACAGAAGACTTCAATAAAATGTTTAAGATAATCATAGCATACCTAACTGGTGTAGAGCTCTGCTAAGGAAACACTATTTATCAGTTTTGCATCTTCCAATAAATTTAAAAAAGAATTGTTCTCTCTCTTCTGATTTCAACATTTATTTAGTGATTTCTGGTAAATTCAAGGTCCGATATTATACACTTGACAACAGAAGCAAATTATGTTAGAAAACAATCAAGCACAAGTACAGGCTGGGCAGAGAATGGACCGAGAGCAGCCCTGAGGAGAAGGACTTGGGGGTGCTGGTGGATGAAAAGCTGGACATGAGCTGGCAGTGTGCGCTGGCAGCCCAGAAAGCCAACCGTATCCTGGGCTGTATCCAGTCTCCAGAGAAGTGTGGCCAGCAGGTGGAGGGAGGGGATTCTCCCCCTCTACTCTGCTCCTGTGAGACCCCACCTGGAATACTGTGTCCAGCTGTGGAGCCCTCAACATAAGGAGGATATCAGCTGGTTGGAGTGAGTCCAGAGGAGGCCACGAAGATGCTCAGAGGGCTGGAGCACCTCTGCTATGGGGACAGGCTGAGAGAGTTGGGCTTGAGCCCAGAGAAGCTGTGGATGCCCCATCCCTGGAAGTGTTCAAGGCCAGGCTGGATGAGGCTTTGAGCAACCTGGTCTAGTGGAAGGTGTCCCTGCCCATGGCAGGGGGGTGAGAACTAGATGATCTTTAAGGTCCCTTCCAACCTAAACCATTCTATGAAATCCATGGTGATAAGAAAGCTGCACAGTAAACACATGACATCCAAGCAACAGCAGAAGGTAAGTCTGTATTTCATTTGCTGTGGATTGCATAAGTTGGTAAACGTATTCTGGCAGGTGTCCTTCAAGTTCTAAAAATAATGCATCTATTTTATGGCATTATCTCATTTTCTATTATATTTGCTTATATCTCTGCAGTGAAACCTTATTGTTATTAAGGGTATTGTTATAATAGAAAATTGCATTAGCTTTTAAAACGCTGTTCTATTTTATGTGTATATAAATAGGAGCATTATGATGACATGAGATTCCCATTTATCCTTGCTATACTCTTGACACTGCTGCAAAGGCAAGCACAGCACCAAAACTTTACCAGGGCTTAGAATAGTGCCCCTTTGATTAGCTGCACAGACATCTTTTTGGCTTTTAGCATGCAAATTCTCACGTGTTAGTCACGTACTCAAAAAAGTGCAAACACTGTGTTTCTCTTTACCTTTGACCACCAAGATGGGTCTCTATCTGTATTTGTATTGTATGGCAATAATAAATCACCCAACATGCTCCAGAGGGCTGTTTTTTGAAGATGTTTAGGTAGCTAATGGCACCAAGAGGGCTAATCCCAGGTGCCTAGTGGGGAAAGGTGAAGCACAGAATCATAGAACAGTTTGGGTTGGAAGTGCATGCTGTCACTCTCAGCCGGGTTCCTGAAGGGATGCATGACACTCACAGCTCTTCTAGGGTGCGGGTTGCTCAATTATTTCTGAAAATGCAATGCAAAAACCCACGGTGGGCTCCTCAGGTCAGGAAGAGCCCAATTTTCCACCTGTAAAGACAGCCCAGCCGGGAGCAGCCGGCTAGGTTGAGGATCCGCAGATGAAGCCAGGGCTGGGCGAGGGGATCCTGACTGCAGTGCAGCAAGGGGCACGGCTGTGGTAGTATCTGCATGCCCGAAAGGGGACCAGGGTGCCCTATCTCATGGCAGCAGTGTTGCATTCTACTGTGATGATCTGACTACACCCTGATATTGAGATAAGGCGGCACTTACTTACTTGTTAAGCGTAAAAAAAATGCTTCAAAAATTACAAGCAAGGCCTTGCATTAATGACTAATTAACATTGTGGCTGATGAGAAATCAAAAAAGTTTTGGTGATTTCATGTCACCTGCTGACCAATTAAAAGCTGTGAATTTTGAGAGCAATTTTTCCTGGATAAGACAGAATTTAATTTCAGTGTCTTACTCTGTTTTACAGAGTGCAGTTGTGTCTCCTTCTCGCTGCTATTAACACCCAGTAGTTCAGGAAATGCGAGGGGGTGTGATTACAGGGAAGTTCCCAGTCGGATACACCATGTAATCAGGACTGATGTATAGTGCCACACTCTGAGAAAACCCAGAAGAGTTTGGTGTAAAAAGTTCTCTGAGTCAGGGTAATTACAATATTAATCACAATCCATTCAAGTGAAGTGGAATTAAATACAAGTTTTCTGTGCATACAGTAAGTGCTGAATGACAGTAAGTTAGCAGCAGCCATTTTGGTCTGGTTTAACTGCCTAACATCTGGAGAACATTATTACAGAGTCATCAGCCATTTGGCCGGTGCCTAATCTGAAAGCGGCTTTATCTTCTTTTCTCTAAACATCAGTACAGCCCCAGCGAAATATGCGTATTTCTCTCTTCTTTTCTTGAAACATTTTCTTAAGTAGTTTCAATATTGTAGAATTTAGATGCAAAAAGCCACTTATTTCTGTTTAGAAAGCAAACAAAATTGGATCAAAATAAGAGGCCAATTGTAAACATTTAATTTAAGCAAAGATAGTGCTGCTTATGAGAGTCCATGGTAAAGGCAGTTATTCCAGCTATTGAAGCAACATGGCATTTCACCGTATAGAAGAGACGGATTATGAGAAAGTTCAAAGCTGTATGCCTGTGATCCTATATAAATATGTACATATAACCTATCACTGGTTACTACCAAATTTATATGAAGTGTAATTTAGTCTTTATTACAGTTGCTATGCTTGAAAGGAATCTCTTTACTTATGAAGGATCCTCTTTTACTCTTTTTTTTTTCCCTATAGTAATGAAAAAACACACTTGTCAGCATAATATCCTGACATTCAGGATGCCAGCCTGTCTCTACTGGAGTCAGATGTGAAAATAAATAGATATTAAACTGTCAGTCAATGAAATTACAAAGTCAAGAGCAGCTCTAGCTGCGATCCTGTGTGTTCTGTTTGATGGACACAGGTGTTTAAGTGTTATGAAATCCAGCAGAGTCTCAGAGTGAATAATGAACCTTCCGGCAGTCCTACCTTAGCCAAAAGAGCTGCACTGAGCTCCCCTGTCACCCCGAGGCCCCCAGGCAATCAACGTGCCCTAAGAAAGGGGCCAGAAAGGCCTTCCAGACTTACTGGGGCTAAAAACCTGAGAAGTCTTAAAGCCTGCGTTATGGCATGTGTTGAGGAATCAAAGTTACACTGCTCTGAAACTGTGAAGGTTAGTCCCACTGGCTTTGCATACAAATCTAAGGCAGATGCCAAAAAACCACACCATTTATTTATTATTCATAAGGCACTTAAAGTCAGTCATCTGTCACTAATAAACATTAACACTATTAAAAATTAATGATCATCCTACAGCATGCTGAGACAGATTCTTCCTTCTGTTTGATGAGTATTGGAGCAAAGTACATCACTTTCATTTACTGACTTTTAAATTGTTTATGCTTTGTATAATGCTGCAACTTCAGCTCCTCCTCCAAACCCCAGTGAACCCCTTCTCTTGGGATGCCAAGAAATTATGAGTCTTGTGAGAGGAGCTTGAAAGAATGGGTTTAGATACAAATATGTATCTGCAGAGTAGAAAAATTAATCACAGATGTACGGTTATCATACAGCACAAGCTTTTCTGATTACAGTGCTTTTTGTCTCCCTTTCTACTCTCTGATGAATAGTACAAAGCCTGTGATGGGGACATGCGTTCCTGCGCTCCCTGCTGTACGGGAAGGTCCCAGCTCAGGTACCATACCACAAATGGACAAAGAGGCTGGAAATAACAGCTCTGACGAGAGTACCTGAAAGTCTCACAAGATGGAACAAGAAAAGGCTTCCTGACGAGCAACTCAAAAAGGTAACTTCAGCAAAGGGCCACAGAGGTCACAGGGCCCTTTCTTCTCTTAGTGGGTGGGAGGCAAAGCCCACTGCTAGAGATGAAGAAACAGCTTGCACCTTAACCCTCAAAAGGACATTCCCTCTAAAAGTAAAAATAATCCTAGACCCTTCATCTTTTGCGTTCACGTTTTCACATACAAATCTCGGGGAATACATTTTCCCCCTACCTTCACTGGTTTTCTGTCTTGCACAGGCAGAACTCATAATTCAGTGCTGTTTCCTAACATGTGTGCACCATGTTATGCCCTGCTCCTCATTTTAGCAATTATTTAATTGTGGGAGTGCAAGTATATTATAAATAATTGCTTGATACACAGTTGACTGTTAAAATATAGATAAATAATTCTCACTAAACCTGCATTAAATACCAGTCTAGTAGTCAGTATGATTGTGTGCATCAAGTCAAACTAACCTCAAACTTGTTTGAGTTGTATGAAACCTCTAAAAAAGCTAAACTGGAGGTCTCAGTACTACAGATATAATGGGAAAACGTGCCAAGATGGGAGTCATATTAATCTTCCTCTTGAAATTTACACAATAATATTTCAGTGCTGAGCCATCTTTCATAGAAAAACAGTGACTGTTAAGAAATAAAAAGACCTGTAATTAGAATTAAGTGACTGCAATCACCCTGTTTTCTTTCCTTACTTGTGTTTCACATGAAATAGCTAATGAGGATTTGCAAAGAGCTGCTATGAGAGCTAGAAACATACTGGCCAACTGGAAAAAATAGGATGCCACAGGACCACACTCGCTCTGCTGAAGACTGGGAAGCATTCATATTCCATACGTGCTACCTTTGTATCGGCTGTGGACATTACAAGCGAAACTTGGTGCCATTACAAAACTGCTGTCGTATGAAACTAATTCTGCCCTTCAGGGTACTGCAAGTCAAGAAGTAGTGAGAGCTCTCTGCAATGCCCTCAGCAAGACCTCAAGAAAATTTTTTCAGATACTGCAGAGCATCAGGGACCAGTTCAGTACCCGGCACACCACTTGTACACATCTCCCATCTTCTGCAGAGGCACACAGTGGTGGGCAGCTCCATAAGTTATGACTAGGGTACGGAGACCTGGTCCTGCAGTCACACCAACAAGCCCCACAGAACCTGTAATTAAACAGTTTTGAACTGAATTAAGGTACACAACCTTCTCAGGCTGAAGACTGTTCTGAACAATGCTTTTTAGTCATACCACTTTGTCCTGCTGCCCATTCTCCACTGCCAGTAGACTTCTTACTAATTTGTCTCATTTTTTGCTTAGAAATCATGCACTGTCAAGCCAAGCTACTCTTATAAGAAGAGTGGGAATTACAGTCAAGAAAAAGATATATTAAAGCATCATTATTCAAACATAAATGCAATGAAAATGTTAACCAGCTTTCCCTAAGGTGAGGTGTTTATTGTTAAGTTTTTGCAGCACAATTACATTCAAACAGACAAATGCTAGCTTAAAATAAAGCATTTATTTTTCTGACTCTACCTAGGAGAAATGGAAAAACACCTTGAAAGTAAGCGCCTCATATCAAATACTTACCCTAAAAGCTTTTCTATTAAAAACATTAGATTTTAAAGAATAATTTTGAGAAAACCAGGCAGCTATAATATAGTGCCTTATTTTCCCTTCTTAAATATGAATACCTTGCACTGACTTTCTGCAGTGGATAAGTTTGGAATTTATATTCACTTCTAAAATAAAACCTGATGCTTTTCTATATTATGCTGTGCAAGCTACATTTCCACAGATTTATTGCAGTGAGCTCAACACAGACACACTGCAGCTGGCAAACAGGTGCACTCAGGGAGGTATACACTCCTGACTGCTGCCTATAGACTATAGGTCTGGGAACTGCAGGACCTGATGAGTGCTTCACGTGAAGCTGAACTGCATTTCAGACAGGGCAGCGGTAGGCAGGGCACAGGCTTTTGGGGTACCATCTGCAGAGGTACTAGATGAGGTGAGGTGTCAATGCGACAGCAGAATCATGGAACCATTGAATTGTTTAGGTTGGAAAATACCTTTGAGATCATCAGGTCCAACCATTAATCTACACTGCTAACACCATCACTAAACCCACTCTCTAAGCATCTCATCTGCACCTCTCTTAAATTACCTCCAGGGTTTTTGACTCAACCACCTCCCTGAGCAGCCCATTCCAATGCCTGACAACCCTTTCAGTAAAAAAAAAAAATAAATCCCAATATGCATTCTAAACCTCCCTTGGGGCAACTTGAGGTCATTTCCTCTTGTCCTATTGCTTGTCATTTGGGAGAAGAGACCAACACCCACCTCTTTGAGACCTCCTTTCAGGCAGTTGTAGAGAGCGGTGAAGTCTCCTGTGAGCGTTCTTTCCTCCAGGCTAAACAACCCCAGCTCCCTCAGCTGCTCCTCGCAGGATTTGTGCTCTAGACCTTTCACTAGCTTTGTGGCCCTTCGTAGCCCTTCTCTGGACATGGTCCAGAACCTCAATGTCTATCTTTCTTTGTTTTCCAGACAACCCTCACTTCGGGTCTTCGGCCCCCAAAATGGGGTGTCTCAGCTGTCTTGACTGTTCCCTTCCCTTCAGTTCTTAGACAAATCTCTCAAATATCACCTTCTTCCCACCTTAAAAAGACACAGACCTCCTTTGCCTCCCTAAACAAAGGCAAGGAGATGCTGCTCCCACAGCCCGTCTGGAGGCCCATCAGAGACCATACAGATTATATAAAGCCAGGGATCTCGTGCAGGCTTTTGGCACAAATAACTCCGTAAAAAACCTAGATTGCAACAGCAGGAGGTGGTGTGGCCCATTTTGGACCACAAGAAACAGCAACTCTGAGCGACCAGTATTTATAAACACAACCGAAGGCTGATATCTGTCTCTTCCATACAATTGCTGGACCACAGACTATGGGCCATCTGCCTGTAGTCTATTATCACAATCTGTGAACAATTATAAACAGGATATTTCATCTTAGAAAATGGCAAAAATAACAAAAATGGCACTGAAAAAGAAAGCCAGAAAGCAACCAAAAAGCAAGCTACAAAACTATGGTCAGACATTTTATGAAGCCCCATTTGCCAGGCCTTGAACCCAGCGGTGCTTGATTCCTGGACGCACCACCATGTCAGCTGCCCCACTGCACAGACGATTACTGCT
>NW_010243265.1:0-1196 GCF_000690775.1 Eurypyga helias | reverse complement strand
CTAAGGTTTGATGGGAACCTCTAAGTCCAAAAAGCACTCCAGGATCTGAGAGGGGAAGAAATGCACCACCACATGGCCCTGCTCCCATCTCCTTATCGTTCATCTCTGTCTCTCGGGAGGGCCCTGCTACCTCATCATCCTCTACCAGGCGGACTGATTTACGTGTCTATTTCTTTTTCTGTACTGGGGCCACTGACACTGGTGCCAGTTGATACTGACAGTGGCACTGACACACAGGAGTTTGTGGAAGTGGAACTGCTGTGGGAGGTGGAGACTGTGGGAGACTGTCTGGCAGCAGTGGAAGATGGGCTGGCAGCGGTGGAAATTGGGCTGGCAGCAGTGATGGGTGGTGACACAACAGCGGTGGGAGGTGACATAGCCATGGTTGCAGCCACGAGGGCTTGGGTTACTGCCCTGCCCCCTGTGCGGGTCCGTGCTGCCCCCTTTCACATTAAGGCGATTTGGGTGGCTGCACAGAGCCTGCATCTGCCCCAAGCACTAGTAGAAGATGGGGCAGCATTTCCAAACACTTCCTTAACTTTACACAAAATCGCTAGAACATTTAGCAGCAAGCTGATGCCTGGCCATAGGTCAACCCAACCCCATGAAAAATCAGCAATACGTAAGGCAGCAGATCCCGACGTTCGGTCAGCACTTAAAAAGCCCCAAACTCAGCATCTGGATCAGCCACCATCACATTGTTATACTGGATACTTATCACACATAAAGATCTGTTCTTATCCCAACACTCTTGATCCCCACGTTGGGGTCCAAAAAGAACTGTCATGGTTTAGCCTTATCTGGCAATTAAGTACCATGCAGTCGCTCTATCACTTCCGGATCAGAGGAAGATAGGAAAAAAAAAAAGGGAAGATCATAGAAGTTCAGATAAGAACTACTTAATTATATAAATGAAACTTAGAGTAATACTAACAATACTACTGCTACTAAGTAATTAAAACAACAGAGAATAGAATATATGATACAGTATCTCACCACCCATGGACCAACACAGCCAGATTCCAAAATAGCATGCAAAATTTGAGCAGAGAAAAAAAAAACACCAACCCACAATCCCTAGTCCAAGAGCAGAGAGAAAGCTGCTTCTCTGCTAATAGCCCGCCAAGAAGTAACAAAAGGAGCTATCAACACAGCTATTTGCTAGACCAAAATCTTAATCATAGAATCATAGAATG
>NW_010243264.1:0-5352 GCF_000690775.1 Eurypyga helias | reverse complement strand
AGCTGAGCGCTCCGTTTCGCACTGGTTACGCACGCGGTTTCGGTCTCTGCGGCTCTTCCCCGCGCAGCAGCCGCCCGGTAACCCCCTACCCCGCCCACGGGAAACGCAGCCGCGTCCCGGTGCGCCAAGACCTGCCCCCGCCTCTGTCCCGTGCGGTTCGGAGAGCCGTACCGTCTCCTGCCGTGCGGCAGAGCTGCCGCGCTGATGCGCATGTCCCACAGGTAGGCAGAAATCGCAAGAAAAAGTAGCCAAAATTACATAAAGTAGCTACTGATAGGAAAGAAAAATTGTTAACTGTGGCGATACAGCGGGTTCCTAAGGCTGTCGGAGGGTTTCGCTTCTAGAACATCGATGCCCATCTACTCGAGATGGATGCTGAGCGAGTATTGGGACATCTGAGAGCAACAGCAGGTTCTGAACAGCTCCAGGTTCCAAAGCATGACTCCTTCACCTCCGCACCCCCAAGGGAGGGAACCCGAACCCAGAGGTGGGGCTGATGCCTCTGACTGCGCTCCCCTGCTTTGCTTTTTGCAGTTCTTTGAGGTGGATGTTGAGAATAAATGAATTTCTCCCTCACTGCTGTCTCTCCTGGGCCTGCAAAAATTGAGCGTGCTTTGATCTAACCAGTACAAAACTCAGAAGCAAATTTCAAACTCTGCCATGGCTTTAATTCTCAGATCAGTTAAACGGAGACTGAAACCCTTCTTAAAATCGGGCTTTTTTTTACGACTCCTGCCTGCTTCTACCAGTAGAACCATACCGGTGCAGCATCCATCCAGTTGTCCTTTGCATACCTAAGCGGTTACCTTCTAGGTACTGTATGAAACGTATGAAATACACAAAAGATAAACCACAGCTCTGCAGGCCTCGCTGGTCATCTCTTCAGAAAAGTCTGTATTTTAATGAACCATGACACGTGGATAAAGGTGGGAGAGGATAGAGTTCTAGCTTGGGATTTAAGGCAGTGACCTGCTTCATCCGCCAGTAACTGTTGGCAGAATCTTGAAAACCCTTGTCATCTTTCTCTGACATCTCCCTGTTTGCAGCTGATGGAACTCTATTATCATACAGAAGTGCCGTACGGGCTGTATGTGGGTTCCAGATGTCTGTTACAGCAAGTGCTGTATTAATCTGTAATCCTGGAAAGATGTATGGACATGTTGACCTTTCAGCTAAGATTACTCAGTCTTCAAATGAAATGCATGTGTACATCTGCAGGATTGAGACCGGGGTATTTGTACAAGATAAATGGATGTTACTAGAGATTCATCAGACAAAAACCACATCATCCATCCATTCTACAAAAGTCCACGGAACAGAGACAAAAAAGAAAATCAACTCATTTTTCTAACCATTTTTCTTTCTTTGTGGACATGAATAAGCTGATGCTGCGGGTGTTACCAAGCAAACCCACCAAGGACCGTATTAACTGCACACACCTGGGGACCCCAGAGCACATTATTGAAATATAGAAGTAAATAAGTTTCAGAAATACGACGATTTTGACCTATAGATGTCCAAAAACAGAAAACACATTTTTAACCTTGTTTCAAGACAGAAATGATTCCTATTAAACTAAAACGCATTTTGCCATTGAAATAATACTGTAGTATGTATATTAATAACAAAAAACCTGTCGCAGACTTAAAAGAATGGAGAAAAAAAAAGGGAGGGGAGGCGTGGGCTGTAGATGAGGAGAATATGCACAGCTGCATCAGAACAAACACTGAGACGCAATTAAACCCGTGTGCTTCAGGCACAGGTTCTGTGCTGGCCGAGGAGGGCTCGGGCTCGTTTCCCCTCCGAGCAGGTCATGCCACAGGTTTCCAGCAGTGCCCAGAGCTGGGTGCGTCAGGCGGCCAGCCCCGGCTGCCGCAAGGCTGGCCTTCACAGCCAAAAACAGGGGGGAAAAACACTCCGTGTATAAATAGTGTGAAAAGGAAGTGACAGTTACTGAGAAAGGGGCTAGCCTGAACTCTGTAAAAAACCCTACCAAACTAACAAAACCAGCGTAAAAGTTTTGCTGGCCATTAATGTAAGTGAAGTTATTTAAGATCGAATCGTGGCAATGTGTTGGATCCTGACCTCAGCTTGGAACTGGGAGCTGTCGTTTAACTGCACTTGCACTGCAGGGCTCTCGCTACAGTAAGAACTACAGCGCTGTGCTTGGGAAGGCTGCCTGAAGGAGTGGGTTAATGTCACCCCTCCCGAGCACTCACGTGCAGCTATTTCCCATTACAGAGAATGGGCTGAAATAGCATTTTAAACATTTTTTAAAATACTTTTCATCACATAAGACCTACTGCTCTACCCAGTACCTTGGGTTAAGTCGGAAGACTGGCTATTTAACCAGTTCACTGTTTTATGAAGGAAGTGAAAAAATACCATTTTTCTAGACGTGACAGATCAAAATCTTTCCTCTGCAGAAATTCATCAACTGAACTCTACTTCCGATGAGATTTGCAGAAATGCTTGCCTTCTCCTCCCTGCTGCCTGCGACTGCTGACAAACCTTTATTTCCCTTTTGCAACTTCTGCTTCTGATGCGTGGTTTTTAATGCAGATCTGCCAGAATTTCCATGTTGTGGTAACCTGGTTTGGTTTTGGCACGGCAACAGGAACAAATGGAAGCGATGATTTGCATGTGAAGCTGGAAATACGTTTAAGAAAAACTGCTACGCGGAGGGTAGCACCTTTGCATGCTCAGTACTGTGTCACATGAACCGTGCGGTACTCGGCGAACCTATTCTTACTCAGTCCTCCTACAGAAAATACAGAGGTACATTTTTAGCAGCAAAAATATGAGTATCCTTGTGATGGTGTACAGATTTCTCAGGGCTTTCTGGAAAGAAACTTGGACTTCTGCCACCTGCTCCGATTGTGTTCATGCATAAATGATCCAGAGAATGGGTTGACATTACCTCTAATTAAGGGTAATAACAGCCTGCTGCTGAGGGAGCCAGTTCCCTTTCCCTTGCGTCTGTCCCCCTCATTTCTCCTGCATTCGCTCTAGTGTTCATGCACAATTCGGTGACCTGATCCAGCGGAAAACTACCCGGTAAGAAAAAAATGTAGGGTTTTTTCATGAGGTCAATTCACTGAAGCTCTGCAGCCATTTGATCGGTGTAATCAACATGATGGAGAGGAGAGTGGGGTGAGATGAAGGAGGAGTGCAGGACTACACCCTTTTGGTGGCCTTCTGCAATTGCACTGCTCAAGGGTAGCATCAAACCACAGCTTTGAGCTCCAGAGTGATTTCAGAACTCCCTGAAGCATTTCTAAGAGTTAATTAAGCCCGACTGACTCCTTTTGTTTCAGCTAACTCTAGAGTGGCAGTACAGAGGTGTGTAATAATGAGTAATTCAGGTTAGAGATTTATCCCGTTTAGCTGGTACCTCAGAATGGAGCTGTAAAATGGAATGTAAAGGGGAAAAAGGGTACTGTGCTACAGGCCTAATGTTCTAGCTGCAGAAACAGGCTTGGTCCTTAATTTATGTTTTCCTGTTTAATGAACCGATTTCTTATTTCTGATAGGAAATGAAATAAATTTTAAAGCTACAGTGCTGCGGCTTGGAAGCTTAAAATTGCACATGGGTTTGGTTTGGGAAAGTAGATAGGATGAGATTGCTTTACTGATGCAGTAGGGACTTTTCTGTCCTGTTTCCTCGACTGAAATTGGAACTCACCAGTACATCAGTGTGCAATATTGTTGTATCTTTCAAAGCCCTTCCTGATAAACAGGAATACTAGTGATGGACAGAAGAATAGAGGAACAGCAAGTTCAAGGAGTCTATTTTAATACCAGTATTTGGAACAACACTTGAATTTCTTCCCAGCTGTGTGTCTCTTGCAGGTTGGGGTGGGGTTTTTTTTGAGAAATCTGATTCTGGGGAAAAGGTCAAGACCTAGGTATTACTAGTGTGGTAGTACTCACCCATGATGTTGCAGTTCAATGGTAATTCTGTGCAGAAATAAGTAGCAAACAATCCACCTTGGTTATGTACATAAACGTTTTTCACCGCTTATGAGCATGAACGCTAAATATTTTTAAGTGTATGATGATTCCACAGAAACTAAATGGCAGAGACTTAAATGTTTGCTTGAGATGTGGAGGAAATTTTACATTACTGGTTTCGGGTGGTTATCTCTCCCAAGTAAAATGTGGTAATGAAATCACAACGTTGTTGTTACTCATTGCTTTGCAATATGGTGCTCAGACTTAGCCTAAGGCATCAGTAGGAGACAGAAAATGTTGATTGTGGAGATGAGCTCTTTTTCTTTTAAGAATTAAAGCACATTGAACAAAGGGAAGTATTTTATAATGCTAATTTATGCTGGACTTCCACTCAAATGGATCCTATATAGTAGTACTGTCACCCCATAAACGAGAAAGAAGGTAGCAAACACGCCCTTGAGTCATATACACGTCAGCAAAAGCTTTATGGAAAGACTAAGTCAAACTCATTCTTCTACGGAGGTGGTTTAATGCCCCTGTAGATAAAAATCTAACCAGTAGTGGTTTATAACAAAAAGATGACTCCCTTTATTCCCTTAGAAGGGAATGAGATCAAATCTATGTGGTAAGAAACGGTAGTTTCAGGGAATGCCTCAGAAGACTCCAAATAGTTCTTTTCCTGGATGTTTCAGCTATGTCTTTTTAAAAAGAATGCCACGTAAATGAATAGCATTGTGTGACCTGGGCTGGTAAAGATTGTCATCACCTTTACTGTAAGTAACTAAACGACCCTGCAAACCAGAGAAAGGTGTGGAGAGGAACAAAGCAAAATTGTTGAAGACAACGTGCTGCATTTTTCCTACTTGTAAGGTGGAAAATTTCAACACTGTAATAGAAAATCACCAAAACTTCTGTTTTCTAATGGAATTAGCATTGCAGTCATTCAGCTCATATGAGACCACGCATCCTTGTCCAGTATTATTTCTATTGTTAAAATTGTGTCTTTCTTACTAGAAATTAAAAGCAACAGGTTGTTTCTTACACATTCCTTAATTCTCCAGACCCACAAGTTAGATGTGGCACAAGCACTGTATTGTCTCACCTTTTCAGAAATCATCTTCAAAACCGTGCCATCTATTTGCTATGGAGGTCTGCTATATGCCTCTTTTATTCCCTCTGTAAAACACAGAAAACAGAAATTATGGTTTAAAGGGTTTGCAAGAACGTGGCAATGAAAATCTTTCAACACTGGCATATGCTAATCAACTTTATCAACAGCTTGCTGATAAAAACCGAGTTTATCAGGAGCTCCGGGTGTACGAAATGGTTATGAAAACCTCAAGTATGTGACAACAGTTACGTGTTATCAGTTTTAACTGGAAGCGAGGGTGGATGCTG
>NW_010243263.1:21709-22316 GCF_000690775.1 Eurypyga helias | reverse complement strand
TGCCGCTCGCATTTTTAACAGATGATGTTTCTTCCTGGATCTGGGAATGGTTTGAAGCCCAACTATCGGCCCTGTGTCCCAGGGACTCTCCGGGAGCGCTGAAGTCTTCCGGAGCCTGCGCTGCCTCCAGTAGCTGGGGGGGTGTCGGAATTGTGGATCATTGGAAGGGAAGGATGGGATAACCCATTGTTTCCTCCTTTGCAGCCGGTGTCTGGGGTCTGAGCCACTTCTGAGCTGGCAGTTGTGGGTCGCTGTGGGGGCACGAGGGACCTGGATCCCGGGACAACGTGTGTTCTGCCTGTTTGGGAAGCTGTAGCCATCACCTTCACCCCCCCACCCCATCACTTCTGGTGGTGTGTGTGTGGGTGTCTTACTCTCTCGCTCCAAACCCCTGCGTGGTCAGCCTTGCAACGCCCACCCCCCTAACCCCACCCGGCTCCCTCTCTTAATTTTTCCTGGGATTTCAGGCCGAGGTGGCAGCTGGAAGAGCCTACCCGCTTCCCATAAAAGCACGGCGCTGTTCGTGTGGCTGTACCCTGGGTGTTGTGGTGGTTGTTGGAGGTTTTTTTTGTGCTCTACCCCGAGCAAAGTCGAAAGGGCAGTTCTG
>NW_010243263.1:21308-21690 GCF_000690775.1 Eurypyga helias | reverse complement strand
GCACATCGCTGCCTCTCGGCCCTCGGAGCCTGCGCTGAGGTGTTGACAAGCAGCTGTGCTTGGTTTTCTCCTGGTAGTGAAATCAGGAAAAGTCCATTTCCCTTCTGAGATTTACAGCAAATGAGGAAAACTTGCAGCTCCTTTTATCAGGCTTTCCGGATGCAGCAGCTCCGGGCGAGACTGCCCGCTGCCAACCCCGGCTGGGGTGACGCTCTGGAGTTTTCCCTCTGGACTTTTCACTTGGTCACCTTGTAAAAGGCAAATGCCCTGCTGGGGCTGGGGGAAATGGGTGTCGTTCCCTTCCCCCATCCCTCCCCGCCAGCTCTCCAGATAAGGTGCTGGGTGATGTGACTGGCTTCCGCTGGGGAAGTGACATCTCCTG
>NW_010243263.1:20385-21255 GCF_000690775.1 Eurypyga helias | reverse complement strand
TACGTAGAGCTGATGTCAGCTGACTCCTTCTAAAACGAGTGGAAGTTAGAATTAGCTCTCACGGTGCGTTAAACCCAATCAAGGATTTCCCTCCAGCCCGAGGAGTCTCTCCTTACGTTGTCCTCTAACCATCGAGTCTCAAGTGACGCTCACTCCCGGGAGCGGAGGGGTGTTGTGCGGCCGTAGGATGAGTTAAACGGATACGCCGTGGCGTAGCGTGGCTCCATCCCCAGGTCTAGCTCGCTGTGAATGGCCAAGCTGCTTGAAGGGGTCCATCTCTCCAAGAGCAGCCCGCCTGGGCCAGCGCCAGCGTGCTTCTCGTCCAGCACAGCCCGCTGGGACGTGGGGAGAGCTGCGCCGGGCGGTTGTACCTGGGATTGGCTCCAGATGTTGGGAGCGCTTCAAATTTGGAGCTGAAAAGCACAGGCGTTAATGCTCCTGTTAAAAAAACCCTCTTTGAAACCTGTCCTCTTTCTCTGCAGCCGTGCTGGAGGGTGCTGGGAGCCTGCGTAAGCTGTTCCCCTGTGTCAGCCCTGCCTCGCGGCCCTCCTTTTAGTGCCGGATTAGATTGGTGGACCCGGCATTAATACCGTCCGTGGTGAGGCAGAGTTGAGTGGCAGCAGGACTCGGAGCATCTCTGGGCTCGACATCCTGCCGAGTCCTGTGTGAGAGCCCCGGGACAACCACCTCGGCTGAACAACGCCTAATGCGAACTCGGGCAGAACGTGCATTAATTGCTCTCCGGCTGGGGGTATCGCTTCTGTGCTTATGGTGGAGTCCGCCACCGACGGAGGGACAGCTGGCCTTGCTGCAGCCTCCTTGGCTCTCAGGAGCCTGGGTATTCCTCGGGGGAAGAGGGTGATGTCATGT
>NW_010243263.1:19657-20354 GCF_000690775.1 Eurypyga helias | reverse complement strand
TCATGTTGGTTGGCAGTTCATCTCCGCATACTCACAGTGGCACCTCCGGTATTTGTGCGCGGCTCTTCGCGCTGCCAGGCTTGGAGGTGTCTGTTCATTACCTCTAAAGTGGCACTAACTCCACCAAAAGGCTGGAATTTTGAAGCTGCCTGAAGAACTCAGCTGTTGATCCGTGTGGTCCTTGGAGCCTGAAAGCTGGAGGGTGGAAAACTGCCGGCGCAGGCTGGACGCGAGGGAGGGTGTTGGTGGAGAGCAGTGCGTGGGGCAGTAAGAAGCCCCCCGGCTCGCTGTTAGCAGCGAGCTCTGGAGGAACCCGTATAACTAGAGGAAAAGAACAAATATGTTGCTCTGAGCAACTGAAACGAAGCAAATTGTCCTACTGGGCTGAGTCACGGTGCTGTGTTTGCGCACCGGGGTGTGGTACCTGGGGGTAGGTGGCACAAGGGCTGAGGCTTGGCTTTTGGCATCCCCTTGCCGACACGCAGAACGGTCCTCACCGTGGTGGAAATGCCTTTTTTTTTTTCTTAAGCTTAAGGGTGGAAATCCTAGCAACAACTGCCGCCTGCGCTCCCTGGGTGTGCTCGCCGCATCGTGAACGTGCGCCTGGCTCCCAGTCCTGGGTGTCACTCTGCAGGCTTGGTGGCTGTAGTCTGCTGGGGGTTATGAGCTGCTAATGTGGCTCTGGTCCTTTCCCCGG
>NW_010243263.1:5662-19602 GCF_000690775.1 Eurypyga helias | reverse complement strand
TGGTCCTTCCCCAGGGTGGTGCTGGGCAGGGTGCCCTGCTGAAGGAAGGTGGGGGGGTGTCAGCCGAGCAGCAGGGCAACCCTTGGGCAGGAGTGCCTCGCCTCCAGTGAGCAACAGTGCTGATTTGGGCTGCGCTTTCCCTGTCGCACCGTTCCAGCTCGGCTCCTGCCTGCGTGCTTCCCTTTCTGCGGCGCCTGGTGTGGTCCCTGGGAAGCCACGCCAGGTCCCTCAAGTCCCGCTGGCTGTGGCTGCGTGAAATCCGGTCACTTGGTGACTGGCAGGGCGTCAGCCCTGGTCTGCGTGGGGTGAAATCACTTGGTAGCAGCTCTGAGCTGTGCTCGTAGGATCCCTCAAGCCTGGGCAACTCCTTGGGACAGTTCACTGCCAAGTGGAAATAATTTTTTTTTTTCAAGTAGCCCTAAAATCTTAAGCCACTTTAGCATTCGCTAGGTGTGGCAGCCCATAATGCAGGGCCATAAACTGAGTTTTGGCGAGTATGTCTTGTGCCTGGCTGGTGGAAAGGAGAGCTGAGCTGCTGGATGTGTTCAGGTCCATGCTCAGACCTGTGGTGAGCTGTGGTGTCAACTCAAGGCTGCTGCTGCAAGAGCTGGAGGGCAGAGGATGCAAAAGCTGCCGTCACCACAAAGTCAGGCTCGCAGCTCCTCTTCCCTGTGGCCGTCCCCCCAGTCCCGCTCTGTGTTGGGCTGCAGCACTGGTCAGAGCTCTCAGCAGCCCCACCATGGGAGAGGGGGGACCAAGGCGTGCTGGGGATGATCCTCTGGGACCGTGGGGTTGGGGATTCGCCACCACAGTTGCAGGCAGGAGGGTGGTGAGGACCTCAGAGCTGTCTGCTTCTCGTGAGAACCTTTCCTCTTTGTTTCCTCGGCTCAGTCGGGGTCTGTGTGCAGCCTTACCTGACCTGCTCTTCTGGCTATGTATTGGCTAACATCAGCAAAAAAAAACCCCTGAACTGGCCACTTTGAAACCTGCAAACCACAGCTGTTATCTCTGCCGACAGCCTCCCTGCTCACAGGGTTTGTGTTGTGCCTCTTCATAGCAAGAGGCTTCTCCTCTCTGGTATTGGGCTGAGCCCGGTGAATTCCTGGACATGAGGAAGTGAGATGCTGCTATAATGCAAGTAACAAGTGTTGGTGCCCTGTTAAGATGCATCGGGAGGGTTAGGGGGGGTTTTACTTGTGTCCTAAACTAGCAGGATTGTTGCCTGTCCCCTAGGTTTTGCAGGGGTCACGGATGCCATCACTGACATCTCTAGTCTGGAGGAGCTGCTGGATTTGAGTTGTGTGATTCCAGTGGGACATGGCCCTGTTTTGGGAGTCTCGGGTGTTAATGATTGTCTCATCTCTTGTTTCCAGTTCTGGCATAAAGCATGTTTCCACTGCGAGACCTGCAAGATGACCCTAAACATGAAAAACTACAAGGGCTACGAGAAGAAGCCGTATTGCAATGCGTAAGTCCCTGCTGCCTGCTCTTGTCGCTGGGAAAGCGTTGGGCCTGGGGGATGCTGTAGGGTTTGTTGGACCCTCCCTCTTAAGCACCAATCGTGGAATTACAGACTGGTTTGGGTGGGAAGGGACCTTAAAGCCCACCTCGTCCAACCTCCCTGCCATGGGCAGGGACACCTTCCATAGACCAGGTTGCTCCAAGCCTCGTCCAGCCTGGCCTTGGACACTTCCAGGGATGGGGCATCCACAGCTTCTCTGGGCAACCCTTCAGGCACTGGAAGGCTCTAAGGTCTCCCTGGATCTTCCCTTCTCCAGGCTGAACCCCCCAACTCTCCCAGCCTGTCCCCAGGGCAGAGGGGCTCCAGCCCTCGGAGCATCTCCGGGGCCTCCTCTGGACTCGCTCCAACATCTCCATGTCCTGATGTTGGGGGTCCCAGAGTTGGAGGCAGAACTGCAGGGGGGGTCTCTCCAGAGCAGAGCAGAGGGGGAGAATCCCCTCCCTCGCCCCCCTGGCCACGCTGCTCTGGATGCAGCCCAGGATCCGGTTGGCTTTCTGGGCTGCCAGCGCACATGGCCGGCTCATGGCCAGCTTTTAATCTCTCAGCACCCCAAATCCTTCTCCCCAGGGCTGCTCCAAATCCATTCTCTGCCCAGCCTGACTTCTGCAGAAACTTTCTTTCCCTGCTGCTCTGCAGCACTTTCTGGGAGTGTGTGTGGAGCCCTGGCTGAAGGGGTCCCACAGGCCAATTAATGCCAGCATATAAACAGTGTTTTCAGGCTTAAATGCCAGCTGGTGGCCACAGCTTGGGCAGACAAACACCACGTAACACTTAAATACAGGCAGGCATCTACATGGAGCTGGTCTTAATCTGTATCCCCTTAAAAAGGGGGAAATAAAGGTGCTTATAGCACCCCAGCTGAATGCAGGTGTTGGGGAGGGGAGAAACTCCCTTTTGTGTTGGGGCACTGGGGTGTGGAGGGACTCGGGGTTGCTCCAGCCTGTGCTCTGCCGGGCTTGTGGCCAAGTGCACTTGCCCTGGGTGTTAGGAAGGTAAATACAGCTGGAATGCAGGATCCTTCTCCTGAGCGGGATGGAGGCAGAGTGAGGGTGGGATGAGAGGCTGTACCACACCTCAGTTTGCTTTCCTGCATCTTCCAGGCTGCTTCGGAGCGGTGGGTGTTCACCAGCCCCAGTGGTGTTTTTCCTTCTTAGGAAAAAGGACCCTCAATTGTGCACGTTTTGTGGGCTGTGCGGTTGGGTGATGGATGCTGGTCCCTGCTCAGTGCTGAGCTCTGTCTGTCAGGCAGCTTTGCAATAAGATTTTTGTAGCTGCTTCTCACACTCGTAACAGATCTCAGAGACAATTAGACAAGGTAATGTTGCTGAGCAGGGTCTGCTCACAGGGTGCTTCAAAACCAATCCTGACAACATCCTTGTAAGACAACTGTTACCCAGCCAATGGAGACCAGTAGGAAGGAGGAGCAGAAAGACCCTCAGCCAGACTCAGCCAAAACCTCCTGCCCTGTAGCTCTTTTGTAGGTGGGTCCTCGCTGCAACGAGGTGCCGATGGTGGTTTTTGACTTGTCCAAAGAGCAAAACTTGTGCTGAGCTGAGACTTGTGGCATTCAAGCCTCTGCTGGTGATGGTTGTGTCCTGGGATCCCACCTGGAAGGCAGGGTGGCGTGAAAAGGAGCAGATAACGCTTATCTGGTTGTGGTGGGGGCCAGCAGCTCCCTTAGAGCTCTGAGGTGAAAGTTCCCTCTGGTGGGAAAGCTGTGGCCTGAGGCAGGGTGAACTGCTGGTTAGGGGGATACTTGTTTTTGGACTGTGAGGGGGTCTCAGCCCACCGTGGTGGTCCAGCCAGCCTGGGATGTGTGAGCTGGAGACCATGATTAGCAGGGGGCTTCAGGAGATGAGACCCCTGAGCTCTCCTTGGTGTCCTGATCCAAAGCTGCCTTCTGGGGGTCGTGGGCACCCCGACACCAGCTCCAGCAGAGAGCCCGGTCCCATGCCTGGTGCCTCTGCCTGTACGGATGGGCCTGGGGTCCTGTTCTTGTGCTCTTTCTCTCCAGGCTGCTGGAAGGGAAGTGGGATAATAATGGGAAATTCCTGAGATTCCAAGGAGTCTGCAACCTCGACCCATCTCAGTTTCTCAACCCCCTCTGCTGAGAGCTCCCTTTGATGCTGGCTTGCTGCCTTAACCCTTTAACAGCCTCCCTGGAGAGGCAGCTGTGTCTCGCCTCTACCCCGGGGTAGCCCCAAATGCTCAAATTGTCCACAGAAACCAACATTATTGCTTTGTTCTTCCTACCATGCCGGGATGTGCCTTCAAGCCAAGGGAAGTGGGAGCAGCTGGAAACTGCTGGCACATGAGGCTTTGCCTCCGGCAGCTGCCAACCCTTGGTTTGCCGGGATGGAGGCTCTTCGGTGGCGATGCCCAGGCGTGGGGTGAAGGGAAGCTCTGGAGGATGTGGGTTTGGTTCTGCTGGGATCAGCTGTCCCAAATATCCTGGGGAGGAAGGAATGTCCCGGCAAGGTGAATCTGAGCTGTCCTCGGGTGAGCTCCTTGAGCCTGGCAACTTTCTGAACAGCTTTTACTGATGTTGGAGTTGAGGGACAACATCTTCTACACCCTGAGAAGGGGGTGGAAAAGCAACGTTTATCCTGGCAGCGAAGAGGCTGCTTTTCTGAACATGCCTTAGCACAGGGTCTCCTCTGTTTGAGCTGTGGCCTCCTGCCAAATTCCTGAGTTTCTTTCTTCAAGAGAGCAGGAGGAAGAGGGCTGGGCTTCCTCCCTATCTGACATTACCCCAGCAAGAAATCCACGTTAAGCCCTTCAAGAAGGTGGCTGGCAAACTGCCCTCCCGTGCCCATCGGTGTTGGGAACCTGCTTGGTGGCAGACGTGACCATCTCCACCCTCCTCGCCGATCTGCTTTTGATTTCGACTGGGTACGGGGACGAGTGGCTCACTGGAAGCAGCATTTGGGGCTGGGCTCATCCCTTTACATGAGCATTTTGGACTGAGAGGTGGAAGTGCAATATCCAGGTGAAGTTGGAGGCTCCTGCAAGTGAAGGGTGATGGAAAGCTGGGCTGGAAGGGACAGGCAGGAGCGTGTGTGTGTTCGGGGACCAGCTGCTCCCAAAATATGCTCCCAAATATGCATTATATATAGGCTTTAACTTATTTCTTATGCTGAAGAGATAAGAGCGCTGTGCTGTGGCTGGCAGGGCTGAGGCTGGGGGCCAGGGCTGTGTCCCTTCGCTGTGTATCCCAAATGGAGGTGGTCCCTCGGCAGCAGGGCTCTGGCTCCCTCCCGGGCTGCCCTGCTGACTGGTAGCTCTGCCTTTTCCTCGGCACGCAGCACGAATCTGTGCCTTGAAAATCCTGTCTGAGGGTGCAAAGCTGTATATTCGGTCTGGGGAGTTGGCGTCTTCACAGACATCACCGGGCAGCGCCGCTGCTTGACATGCAGAGAGGAGCTCGCAGACGCCTGGGCATGGAGCCGTGGAGAAGGAGCTGTATCCTGGGCCAGCGGCGCATCTTCTGCCTCCGTCTTGACTACAAGGTGGTTCTGCTCCTCCCATTAGATGGTTGTAGTAAAATGCCTACTATTCACGGAATGGTTTGGCTTGGAAGGGACCTTAAAGATCATCAGGTTGTCCCTCGAGGACATCTAGGCGAGACCTGAGGCTGTGGGTTTGCCCAGATTCGTGCCGATGAACAAGAAGTGGCCCCGTTGGCTGCGTCTCTGGAAAGCCCCTGCGCTGGCTCCGTCTGCATCCCCTGCGCTGGCATCCCGCTGCTGGAGCATGGCTGATCAGAGGGGCTGTCTCTGCTGCCTGCACACCCCACAGGGCTGGATTTCTTTTTTTCTTACTGCTGGCAGGAAGTTAATGGCCTACTTGCTCAGCAGTCCCTCCTCCCCCTGCGAGGAGCAGCAGCCTGGCCTGACAGCGCAGCAGCCTTTGTCTGAACCGGCTGGGGAGATGGTGCTGCCGGCCGAGCTCCCCTCACCTTTATTCCTGGCTCGGGCTGCCCTGGTAGCACGGAGCACAAGGGAATCACGGCACTGCCGCCCTCTCCATGTCCCCCTTGATGAACTGCGGGTTTTTTCCCCTTCAAAAAGGGGCTAAAGGCTAAGTTGAGGCTGCCAAAAATATCTTGCGTAGGTGTGTCGGCAGGGTCCTCCATCTGCTGCTCTTGCGTGACTCTGGCTTTCCTTCAAGGAGTTGACTTTCCTCGTGGAGAAACCACACCCGGCACCGTGTGCCGATGTGTCCCGGGGGATCCGGGATCTCGGGGCTGACATTCCTCTTGGCTGAGTCAGGGGAGCTGCCCTGCCTGGCTTACCTAGACCTGGAGAGAGTGGGGACACGTCTACTTCCCGGTGGTGACCCGAGGCAGCTCCCTGGCAGATTTCTCACCTCCAAGATCCTTGCTTTTCCACTCGGAGCAAGCAGTCCCATACCTCTGGGCTAACTACTTGCTTGGAAAAAGTTAGTGAGCGACTCCAAGCTTCACACGGAGCCAGGGATCTGTTCTTGGCATCCCTCTCCTCTCCATCTGGTAGCAGCCTACTACATTAATGAAGTGATCTTCCAAGTTTGGAAGAGAGATTTCTCACCTCCAAGATCCTTGCTTTTCCACTCGGAGCAAGCAGTCCCATACCTCTGGGCTAACTACTTGCTTGGAAAAAGTTAGTGAGCGACTCCAAGCTTCACACGGAGCCAGGGATCTGTTCTTGGCATCCCTCTCCTCTCCATCTGGTAGCAGCCTACTACATTAATGAAGTGATCTTCCAAGTTTGGAAGAGGGGGAGGTGGAAGGGAAAGATTTTTTTGTTGCTGGGACGGAGTCCAGGTGTTTATCCGATGGTTTATTTGCACCGAGTCTCTGGATGAGAGCTGCCTTTCTGTCTGGGTGTGCACACTCTGCGTGCCGCAGAGCTCCGAACAGACTCTGCTTTTTCTCTGGGTGTAAATGCAAGCTGGCCCCCCATATGCTGCTGAGGGGGGGAGGATCCCCAGCACGTGGCTTTGGGGAGTTGGGGGGTACTTCTGCTTCACCTCTGCTGTGCTTGGGGAAGAGGGGTATGGTGTGTGGGGAAAGCTCTCCGGAGTAACGCTGTGATTTAGTGCCTGGAAGGCTGGAAACGTTGGCAAATCCTCTTTGGGGTGGAGCGTCTGTGTTCTGAAGGGCTTGGGAAGGGCTTACTCCAGGCGCTGGCTGTACCACGGACCTCCCACAGCTGACACTGTCCCTCCTGGGAACCCAAAAACCCTTCCACAGGGCTCTGCTACCCTCCTTCCGTCCTGTCTGCGGCTGTTGCCTTCTCTCCGTGACCAGTTTATCCCTGGAGTGGGTGCCACAGGAGCAGAGTTTAAACCAGGGATGCCCTGGTGTGCACAAGCCAAAGCATTTGTGGGTGAAGCCTCTGCGGAGGTGGGAGAGGGGAAATGTCACCGTGAGCCTGTGCCGGTTCCTCCTCACCCTGCAGCGCTGTGTTGCTCCTTCCCAAGGGGTGTTCTCCACCCACTGCCAATCCGGGGGTCAGTTTGGGGCCCCTCACTGCAAGACACTGAGGGGCTGGAGCGTGCCCGGAGAAGGGAACGGAGCTGGGGAAGGGGCTGGAGCACAATCCCTGTGAGGAGCAGCTGAGGGGCTGGTAGAGGGGGATGCTCAGGGAGACCCGATCGCTCCCTACAGCTCCCTGACAGGAGGGTGCAGAGAGGGGGGGTCGGTCTCTTCTCCCCAGTGATGGGACAAGAGGAAACGGCCTCAAGTTGTGCCAGGGCAGGTTTAGATTGGATATTGGGGATATTCCTTCCTGGAAAGGGCTGTTGGGTTGGAAGTGCCCAGGGAGGTTGGAGTCACCATCCCAGGAGGGATCTGAGAGGTGGGGACGAGGTGCTGAGGGACACGGGTCAGTGCTGGCCTTGGCAGTGCTGGGTCAACGGTTCGATTTGGTGATCCTAAAGGTCTTTCCCAACCTAAAGATTCCATGGGAGATCTTTCCCAGCTGCTCCCAGAGTGAGGAGGAGGGGAATATGTTCTCCTGCTTCAGATGTTCGGTGCAGATGGCAAGTGAGCCTGTTGTCCCAGTGCCACTATCCCCATCATCGGGATGCGCTGCCTCGGTGGATGAGGGTCCTCCTGCTGTCACTGTCCTGTGCGTGGGGTACCCCAAAACCGAGCTGCCTTCCCTGCTCCTGCCCTGGGCTGGTCCCTCACCCTATGCCAGTGGGTTCTTGGCTTTGGGCAGAACTCCAGGGCTTTGGCAGCTGGAGGTGGGGGGAACAGCATCCATGCAGCATCCTGGGGGTGCAGGGTTTGGGCTGAGCCTGCAGCAAGGGCTGCCCAGCACTGACCTCGCTGCGGGATGAAGCAGGCTGCGGATGAATGTTGACTTTCCTAAACTTGCTTATCCATGCCTTGGGCCAAAAAAACAACCTTGTGGAAAAACCCAGCTCTGTTCCCATAAACAGTGACGGGGGGGACGGGACAGGCACTGCTCTGTTTTGGGGGGTCAGCGAGGGGAGGAGGGAGCAGTGTGACAAACAGACCCCTTTCCAGAAGTGACTTCTGACTTCACGGCTTGGCAACGCCCTGTTCTGCACTCACTTGAAACCTTTCCATCGCCTATTAAAGGCAGGTTTGTGAAAACAGGCTGGGCTTTTTCACTCGGGCGGTGGGTGACACCCCTGGTAGCTGCTGGCAGAGCCTTTGGGGCTGGGGGTGAGCTGGATGCTGCCTGCGCTCCTGGAGAGCAGAGCTGGGCTGAGCAAAACCCTGTCCCGTGCCGGGATAGTCACGCTAGACCTGGTGGCCACGGGTTTTGGCTTCTCCTGCTTCCTCCATCGCCGTGCCAGCCTGGCATCGGTACACCGGGAGGGTTTTTGGGATACTACCCATGGAAGTTGTGCTCTGTTACATTATGCAAAGCCATTTTTGAGGCAGGCTGGGAGAAAGCAGCAGCAGCTGCACACGTGGAGGGCTAGACCCAGCCATTTTGGCAGCCTCTTCCCAAAAATGCTTGGGAGGAGCTGAAGTCTTTCCCTGCAGCCTTCTATCTTCTCGTGGGATGTTTGCGAGCCCTCTGCAAAGCAGCATGGTGCTGCTTTTCTTCTTAAAAAACCCTGGTCCCTCACCCTATGGTTGGTTGTGGTTGGTTGGGGTTTTTTTGTTTTGTTTTGTTTTGTTTTTTTTTTTTAAGCTTGTCCCCAAGAATCAGCAACTCTTTGAAAAGCAGGATGTGAACTTGGGAGCCTTTTGGCAGAGCCGAGCCTATTGCTTCCTTTGTTTATCTCTTCTGTTCCGAATCCCCGGTACAGCTGCGCAAAGGCGACCGTCACCTCACGGAGGTGCAGTTGTTTTTGGGGTGAGGAAGGGACAGAAGGTGTATTTGCATCCTGTGCTGCTGTCAGCTGGACCTGTCTGCCAAAAAGCACTTGTCTGTGTGGAATACTTGGAGCTGGAGAGGCTCCTCTGGCATCTCCCGCATGGTCGGTGGGGTACATCGCCCGGCTGGAGGGACCGGTGTGGGCTTGAGTCGTGCCGAAGGTGCCGAGTCTGGGTCCTGTATCCGACAGACCTGCAGCAGTCGGGTCTTTGTGCAACAGCGGGATGGTGCCCTGCTGCCCATAAACCGAGGTTTTTACAGATGTGTCCCGCCAGTCCCTTTGCTGGAGAAGTTTAACTCCGTCTCCAGCTTGTGCAAAGCTCCAAAAGCAGAAGTTTGGGTGCTGCCACTTGGCTTCCTGGGAAGGCAGCTCTTGGGGAGGGGGGTGGGAATGCTGCTTTTAGGGATGTGGTGAGGTGCAAGTGCCTGGAGAGTCACGCTGACCTGGAGGTGACATTGCTGGCGAGGCCTTTACGCCGCTGCTTTGGGGCCAGAAAGGGGAAAATACTGGACCGGCGCAGCCTCGCTGGGGCATCTCGACGGTGGTCATACGTGGGGGTCTTGCTGCCCCACAGGGCTCCTCTTTTTGGAGGAGGAGCTGTCTGCTCTGGGTTTTTGTGGGTTTTCAGGGGGGTGGGCAGCTGTCCCCTCTGTGGGTGGCACCTGCATGGCTGGAGGTGTTGCTGTGATGCAGGAAGCAAAGGGTTTGGGACTGTCTTGGGGGACAGATACCCCTTGCCGACCCAGGGCAGGTGACCCCTGGGAAGTGGGGCTGTCCCTGCCGTCGCCGTGCTCCTTCCCTCCTTAGCTGAATGTTCAATTACCTTTGCAGCCTGTGAAATCTGGGGTGGCTTTTCTTAGCAGCTCTCCTGATGGGCGGAATGACCCGAGATCCCATGGAGCTGCAGATGAAAGGGGGTATCTCTTTTTGTTCCATCAGCCCCAAGCAAGGATACGATGCCACCGCCGCGATTCCCGAGCCTTCGCTCCATCACGTGTCCCTCTGCCCCACATACTCGCGTGCCGCTTGGCTTAATCTGACAGCAGCCCCCTGCGGCGGGGGTGGGGGGTGGGGGGAGGGATCCCGCCTGTCCCATTCGTTGAAGTCTAATCGGGCAGAGGACGGATGCCAGCAGTGTCTGCGAGGAGAGACCCCGAAGTGAGGCCAATCCACTGGCCGTCTGGCGGCTCTGCCCCCCAGACCAGCAGCCTCTCTCCATCCGTTATTAAAATAATCCATGTCTGGAGCAGCTGCAGGGATGCCGGGGGCTTGGTGTGAGCTCGCCCTGCCCGGGCTCTGCACCCCTCCTGCTTCACGGCTGCCGCAGTATCACCAAAGCTGCGGAGCACCGGCGGTCCCCAAGACCCACCGAAACTTGGCTCCCTTCCTGCTTCACCCTCCTGCATCCCTGAACCCTCAGGCAGTGAAAACACCGTCATGCTCCTACCAAAGCGCTTGGGTCCTGTTACAGCATCAGCCAGAGCAGGAACCAGGGGCACCTCCCTACAGGTAGCATCCACGGATGTGTTTTTCCCTGGTTCCCATTTGCTCTGGAAAGGTTACTGGCTTCGCCTGAGTAGCTATTGCTTAGCAGCAGACTTGACACAAATGTCACATCGAAGGGTGCGTGGGACTAATTATTTCCTTGCAGTTTGTCAGGAGAAGGATGGTTCGAAGCGGCTTTCCCCCTATTTGTCTTCTCGGAAGCTTGTGCCTGAAGCCTGTGGAGCCTGGAGGGTTTTCCTAATGGCCCCTCAGGGCTCCATCTTCCCTTGATGTGACTTCTGTCCCCTGCGTGGTTCTTTACCTGTTCCATTAACTTAGGAAACGAGTGTTTGTGCGGAAGGAGTGAAGGGCATCCGGGCAGGAGCGTGATGCTGGCAGGGCACCAGCCAGCAGCAGCCAGGCGAGCTCTTCCAGCGCCATCCCTTCTGCAGCTGCCAGCACGAAGTCTTTTCCGTGGATGTAGAATCATGAATTGTTTGTGTGGGAAGGGACCTTAAAGATCATCCAGCCCCACCCCCTGCCATGGGCAAGGACACCTTCCCCTAGACCAGCTGTGCTGGTTTTAGTCAGGAAGGAGTTAACTTCCTTTATAGTGGCTGGTATGAAGCTAGGTTTCTGGATTTACCCTGATACTGACATTGATAAGTACTGATAGAAGTACTGATAAGGTGTTTTTTCAGCTGGTGTTTGGGAGTGCCTGCATCAAATTCAAGGTCTTTCTCAGCTTCTGATACCCCCCAGCTTTCCTGTAGGCTCAGCGCTGCATGGAGGCGTCTGTGGCAGGCACCAAAATGCCTGCTTGTTTCAGTTTTGGAAGCCTTTGGCTCTGGTCCCCGTCGGAGAGGGTGGCTGTTCAGCAATCGCACGGGTGGATCTGGTGTGTGTTGCTCACGCTTCTTCAGAGAAGAGCGAAGCAGGTTGAGCAATAAACACCCTCCCCCTTCCCTGCTTCCCCAGCCAAGGCCTATTTATGGTGCCGGCTGGGGGAGGGCAGCGAGGGACCCATGGCTCAGCTCCTTCCTCGCCTTGGACTGCGGGAAGAGGGAGAACCAGGTCTCCACCCCACGCGAGGAGGGACGAGCCCATCTTTGCTGCAGATCCCGCAGACGCCCCGTTCCCACGCACGCGCCGCCTCCCGCGCTCCTGACCCAAGGCAACTCGCTCGTTGCCTTCTCATTAAGGTTTAATTTATTGCTGATTATTCCTGTGGCTGATTCCCATGCACAGGAGAGAGTTTTCCCTTCTCCCGTGTGTGTGGCCAGGGATCTGGGCGTCTGCTGGGCAGGGTGGGGAAGGGCTGGCTTGGGTGCTGGGGGGGCTGAGGCTGCTCCTGCAGCAGGAACCCCCAGCCCTAAATTCTTCAGGGTCTGGAATATGTTTTCTTGGAGGCAGATCTCATGAGCTGGAGGGGGAAAAGCAATGCCTGATCTTGGGGGAGAGATGCTCAGTGCCTAGTACGAACAGACAGCTTAGTCTCACCTGCTAAAAGCTGTTTGTAGGGGCTCGAGGAAGAGTAAAAAAAAGCTGCCTCAGAGCCTTGGGAGGTTTCCTCAAAATCTACCCGAAGCGGAAACCTAATTCTGGTGTCGTCTGTGTGGTCTCTGGCTGTCTCTTCCTCCCCCTGGCCAGGCTGGGGCTGTACAGGGCACCGCGGCTGGAGCACCACGTTCCTGTAAACACAAGAAGCAGGGCTTGTTGGCTGTCCTGCAGCCTGGATTTTTTTTTTCCCTCCCCCTACATCCATGGATTTTCAGTTTTGAGCTTCCTGGGGATGAATTTCTCTGCTGCCAGCCCCTCCAAGTGACTGGGGCTTCCCTCCTCCCTGCATCCCGAGGCTGCTGCTGGGGACTTGTCTTCTCCCAAGCGTCATTAGCATGCCCAGGGCCATGGGATGCGGTTGCCATGGCAATGGGATGATTTCTGCTGGCAGCACCGGCAGATAGCACCGGAGCTCCTGAGCCGTACGTGCAGCTCGGGCTGGGGGTGCGCACAACTTCAGAATCGTGTTTGTCCTTTACGGGAGCGTCGGTCTCGCTGGGGCTTCCTGCCAGCCTGGGGGGCTGTGAGCAGCCCTCAGCTCAGTGCCCTTCCTGGGGTGGGGCTGTTAAAGTCAGGTATATCTGTAAAACTGGCTGCTGAGCAGCAGGAAAAATCCTCTGGATTTGCAGAGACCCCGGGCGGTGGTGATGGCACTTGGCTCTCCTCGTAGGACCGGGCTCCGTTCCTGTCCTCTTGGCTGCTCCGCGTAGCCTGTTCCCTTCCAGGCCTGGTCTCCAAATGGCGAATTGGTGATCTGGGAGGGCATTTGGGCTGTTTGTACTTAAAAGGTGGCTTTGTTTCCTTTGACCTTGGTGTAAGTCAGGCAGTGACTTCCAAGAAACGCGGGAAAGGGCTCCAGGATGCGAGCGGTACCTCGGGTGAAACGAGATGAGTCTCGGGACTGTCCTCCCGTGCCCCTGGAAACTGAGGTAGTGCACTTATTGGATTAGCATTACTGATAATTAAGCCCCGGCTCCCCCAGCAGCTGCCTAATGGCATTTGGGTTTGGACCAAAGCCCCACCTCGTGCTGATGGTGTTCGCTCCAGCCCTGCCGTAGGTGCAACACCCTGCCCCTTTGGAAGGGGCCGGAGTCATCCCCGGGAGCATCCCTTCAGCAGGGGCTGTTAAATGCAAACTCTGACACGCGCTGCCTTGACCACCGAGGCTTGTTGGCCACTACGAAGGGTTTTTGTCACCTTTGCCTTGACGAAAAGGACTGTTGTGGTTCAGCCCCAGCCAGCCCCTTGCTCTCAGTGCCCTGAGTGGGATGGGGGACAGAATCGGAGGAAAAGAGAAGGTTTTTATCATTATTGGAGTCTGAACACAGGAATTTCTTGGCAGCAAGCAGCTTGGTGAGCTCTCTGCCTTGGCGTTGTATCCCCGTGTGAAGCCTTGACACAGCAGTGCCTGGGGTAGTGGGGAAGGGAGCCCAAACGCTCTTACATCCCCTCTAATCAGATTAATCTAAACAGAGATTAAACCCTGTCCTTCCAGCAGTTGGTGATCTGTTGTTTGTCTAAAAGTGATTCTTGTCCTCTGCAATCTTATTGCTGGATGTTTAGGGGTGTGGAGGGTTAATTTAGGCTTATTTGGTGTGGGTACGGCCGTGTCCTCTCTGCTCCCTCGCGTGAAGGATGGCGGCTGGTGGGGGGTCTCGTGGCTGATGCTCATGGGATGGCTGTCCTGGGATGGACAGGGTATAGAATCATGGAATGGTTTGGGTTGGAAGGGACCTTAAAGCCCCCCCAGCCCCACCCCCTGCCATGGGCAGGGACACCTTCCACTAGACCAGGTTGCTCCAAGCCTCATCCAGCCTGGCCTTGGACACTTCCAGGGATGGGACATCCAGAGCTTCTCTGGGCAGTATTTCCCATCCCTCTGGGACTCTGGTGTTGGTTCCCCCACTCCCCTAAAGCAGCAGGGAGGTGGGATGGTGGCGACGGGCCATGGCGGCAGATGATGTCCCGCGGATCAAGACCTGGAGCAGGGAGGTGATGGTGTATTTTTGGGAAGCTGGCTGGAGGGAGG
>NW_010243263.1:4950-5612 GCF_000690775.1 Eurypyga helias | reverse complement strand
GGAGGGGAGCCAGCAGCGAGCTGCTGCTTGCTGAGTTGCCTTTTCCCCTTTCTGCTAACCACATCTGCATTGGTTGGTTTCTGTGTGGGTGGGGGGGGGTTTCTCTTTATTTTTTCAGTGAGGCTGAGGCAGCTATTTTTATTCTCGAGTTTCCTGCGTCGCTGCTTTGCTGAGGTATGTGCTGCTCTGGCAGGTCTGTGGTTGCCGGTCTCGCTGTCCGGCTCCCGTAGCATCTTGCCACGGTTAGCCTGGGGCAAAGGTGCTGGTGCTGATTCCCTAAATAGATAGTTGTTAATACACACAAGCGCCCAAAGCACGGCCCAGGGGCTTTGTAAGACCCACAGAGACCCGTTTCATGTGGTCTGGGGGGGGTCGGGAGCTGTGGCTGTCCCGTAGCTGGCTGCGTAGCCCTTGGGTGAGAGTGTGGTTCAGCCGGCAGCTGGGCTGCGTGGGTGGAGATGTGGGAGCTGGGGGCTGCATGGGCTGTTACAGCCCTGGAACCGGGATCACATTGTGCTCCAAGGCTTAGATCCCCAAGAGTGAGCGAGACCTCCCTCTGCGAGGAGCTGTGGCCTGTTCCCAGGAGAATGCTCAGCCCTGATCACATCTAGCGTGGCCAGCTTTGGGGAGACCCCCCCTGCAGTTCTGCCTCCAGCTCTGGG
>NW_010243263.1:1183-4621 GCF_000690775.1 Eurypyga helias | reverse complement strand
GCCCCATCCCTGGGAGTGTCCAAGGCCAGGCTGGATGAGGCTTGGAGCAACCTGGTCTAGTGTAAGGTGTCCCTGCCTGTGGAGGGGGTTGGAACTGGATGATCTTTAACATCCCTTCCCACCCAAACCGGTCTGGGATTCTCTCTTGAGCCACTGCAGCGAGGGGACAGTCGGATCACTTGGCTTTGCAAGAGAATTATCCAAGTTCTTGCCTGTATTTGAAAGTGAAACACCCGTGGCAGGATGTGCTGCCTGGATGCCACGTGTGTTCCGGGGGTGATGCTGGGGCTGGCTTTGTGCTTCCCGCCCACTCTAAACCTTGTCCTAAAATCCCACAGTCTTTTTGCTGCCGAGTTTGGCAGTCCTGCCTTAACTTCTGTGAAAGAGAAACCTCTGACCCTTCCAAAAGGCAGTTTCCCTTTTTGCTTTCTGCATTATAGACCCGCAGTGCTGCCATGGGATGTCTTTGGTCTCTGTGTCATCCCAGGAGAGCACTTACCATCTGTTCAGTGTCAGATTTCCTCTCTGGGCTTTTCCTGGGAAGCACTGGGGGCTTTGCCTCCACGGCAGCCAGTCCTGAGCAGTCTGGAAACATTCCTCTTGCACACATTTTCCTCTGCACCACTTGCAGCCCTCCAGATCCAGTGAGGCCAGCGGCCACGATTGGATCTGGCCACGGGCAAGAGCATCCTCTGGGATGCGGGATGTAGCTGACCCCCAGCGAAAGACCGGCACTGGGATGTGAGTCTGGGACTGATCCTGACGCTTGTTGGCAGCATGAGAGTCAGTAAAAACCGGCATCGGGGTCTGGTCAAGCCCAGCTTGGAGATGTTCACACACAGCCTCCTGTTACAGCAGCGATTTGCTGTATTCCACGTCTCCCGGAGGTGGGAATGGCAGTGAAATTCATCTGTCAGCTCGGAGGGGGCTTGTTGCACCCTCCAGCTTTAGGGTTAGGTGTTTGCTTTCTGCTCGTCTCCGAGTTGTTCTGATTCATGTTGCCCGTAGCAAAGGCTGCACACGCTGTTGGAACCTGCTGCCTTGGAGCTGCCACGGAACGCTCCTGCCTCACGTTCCCGTTCCCGGCGTGTCCCACGGGTTCACTAAACTGGTGCAGCCCCTGCCCCAAGACGGGCAGGGGTTGGCTGACATGGGCTGTGCCAGGGTCATGACATTCTTTAGCACCAGGAGACCGTAACATCAGGCTCGTGTGGCTGAAACGGCAGTAAAATAAGTAGAACCACCCCGCACCCCCCTGACCCTTCGCAGCTGGAACAGGGAAACAGGAGCAGCCGCTGCGAACCGGAGCCTTAGCAGCGGTGACTTGGACTAATGTTACCCTGAGGAGGGTTTAGTGAAAATGGAAGATGTGTTGAGGTCTCTCCAGAAATCAGGCACAAACCTGGAATGGTTTTGTTCCCTGGGGAAAAATCTCCACTTCCCATTTTTTGGATAAATCTGGAGTTTAGCTGAAGGGAATATATTGGAGTTGGGAGAGAACCCAGTGGGGAGACACTGGGACAGGTTGCCCAGAGAAGCTGTGGATGCCGCATCCCTGGAAGTGTCCAAGGCCAGGCTGGATGAGGCTTGGAGCAACCTGGTCTAGTGGAAGGTGTCCCTGCCCATGGTAGGGGGTGGGACTGGGGGGGCTTTAAGGTCCATTCCCACCCAAACCAGTGTGGGATTCTGTGAAATGTGTCTGCTGGGGAGGGTGTCAATGGTGAGCAGTGCCATCATCCCAGACGGCTAAGGCTAAATCCGGATTCTGTGAAATGTGTCTGCTGGGGAGGGTGTCAATGGTGAGCAGTGCCATCATCCCAGACGGCTAAGCCCAAATCCGTGTGCTGATGTCTCTGCAGCCCAGGTTGTGCTGCTGTTGACCATGATGCTCTGGAGCCAAAGCACTTGGCTCCCCCAGGACTTGCAGGGGGTTACTGGTCATGGGGGGTGATGGAGAGGACAGCTAGCAGGGACATGACCCGTGGGAACGCTGTGACTGACCATCTCCCTTCTCTCCCCAGACACTACCCGAAGCAGTCCTTCACCATGGTGGCAGACACTCCCGAGAACCTGCGCCTAAAACAGCAGAGCGAGCTGCAGAGCCAGGTGAGCACACGTGTCCCTTCTCGCCCGGGGTTGCCCCGCTTCACCTCGTCACCCTATGTCCCTTTCTTGCACCCTCGCAGGAAGGAGGGAGAGGCGGGTTTGGGGCGTGGGTCTCTCTTCTCGGCTCTCACCCATCTCAGTGTGTCTTCATCCGTGACTGCTGTGACCTCACGGAGATGGGAAGGGTCCAGCAGACCATCCGCTGCTCCCAGTCCATGCCTTGCACCAGCTCCTCATTTCCCCGCTCCCATCCAGCAATGTAATTAGCTGGGATGGCAGACGGCCTCATCTGATCCGCGTTGACTCTCTAGGCGAGTATTTCAGGTAAACCCAACTCTTGCAGGGCTTGGAAGCTCTGGCAGGCAGAAATAAACAGATAGAAGGGATAAGGACTGTCACAGATAAGGATTTCTTTCTCTAATGGGAAGAGAAGAGCCTGTTTGAGACAGGTGTTGTCCAGACATGTCCCGTTTTATACCCTGAAGGCATCCCTGGATCAGTAAACATCCCCAGCCTGGACGTTGCTGGGGGCTGGGTTGTCGCACCACGATTTGGTGATGCGATGGGAACTTCCTGGCTCCTGATCCCATGGGTGGGCCGAGGAGCAATCCCTGTTTCCCTTCTCTGACTCCCGAATGCCAACAACAGAAATGGGAGCGTCAGTTTTGCGGAGAAAGAGCTGGAAGGGCAAGGTTTGCGCAGAAAGAGGCAGCCGCGGTGGGCGACCCCTGTCCATGGGACTTCGCTCTGCTGCGTCAGAGCGTCCGAGACGATGCCCTGAGCCCTCACTGTGCTGCAGAGCTGCGGACGTGTGCTCGGAGCGCGCTGCTGCGCTGGGAGAAAATGCGTCCAGCGGCAATTCTGGCTTGAGTCAGCGTCTCGCAGGAGAGCACAGGATGTGGCAACTGTTCTGGGAATCGATTTTATTTCCCATTCCCTTTGAAAAGGGGCAAAAAGACTTCCCGGAGTGTTGTGGGCAAGGCGTGTTGGCTCAGCGTTGGTCCTGGGCGCGGGGGAGGACAGCGCGGGATTTGCCGTGGTGTTTTCGGGATGAGCGGTCATTTTTCGGGATCAATGCGCTCCTCTCCCTGCTGTTGCGTCAAGGATGCTGTGACCTTCCTCCCTTCCCTTGCCCGAGTGTGTCAGGAGCTGAAAAGCAGCTTGCCTGGGAAGGCATCCCGATGGAGAAGGGGGAACCTCAGGACCTCACCTGATGGTGAGGTGGTGCCCGTGCCGCAAGCACCGTTTGGAAACCTCTCCTTTTGCAAGGGGCTCTTCCTCCGAGCGCGTTGCCCAACAGCTCCCCGGCTTGCACAAGCGCAGCTTGGCTCG
>NW_010243263.1:0-1134 GCF_000690775.1 Eurypyga helias | reverse complement strand
AGGGAACGCGGTTGCTTTTCCATGGTAACAATCGAGATGATGCTGCACCGAGTTGGTCTGGAGTCTCCAGCGCTGTTCCAGTGAATTCAGCTTCCTCATTAGTTGGTGTTGGTTACAGGAGACTCTGGGGAAGGAGCGTGCTCCGCTGCCGGGGCGTTTCTCTACCTCGGGGAGACTCTCGGCTCCTTGGCCTGTGCGGGAGGTGGCTGGAGGCAAAACCTTGCAGGGGAGGGGGGTGTCTTTATCCTTTCAAGCCTGCGCCTCCGGGAGTTGGTCACCACAACCCAAATGCCAGCAGGACCTCTGTCCCTCGGAGAGAACAGCCGTGCCCAGCTCCCGGCGGTCTCCCGGGCTTTGGGGGCTTGAGCCAGGATAGCACATTTCAGCGCTGGTTTCACACCAGGATGAGCTGTAGGGCTTCTCTGAGCGCGAGGGAGAAGGGGCTGCTGGCAGGGAGGGGGGTTGCTGGCCATTTGGGTGCTGGCAGAGCCCCTCTGGAGAGGGTCCGGGAGGGATGCAGGAGCAGTGGGAGGGAGGTGGCATAGCTGAACCAGGGGGATACTGCCAGGCTGAAGTCGGGAGGGGGATGGGGATGGGGCGTGCCGAGCCGGCGCGGTTCCATGTCGCTCCCGGTGCTGCTGCTATTTGTGTCCGTCGAGAAGGCGTCTCCTGTTCCGGTCACTGGCTGACGCTGGATAACGATGTCTCGTGTGGCTAAATGAGTCTGCGAGTGAGAGCTTTTACGCCTGCAGCCTTCTCCTGCAGCCCACGCGTGGCCAGAAAATTGCAGGTTCCCATCCCGTGGCTCCTCTTTCCAACCGTTAAAATGGGTATTTTGGGTGCAGCCCTTCCTGCCCTAGGGTGGAGGCTCCCGTGGCGTGGGAGGCAGGTGCCCCTCTCCTGTCCCCGCATCTGTCACCTCAGGGGGCTGCTCATGGGGCAAGGAGGGTTTAATGTGCTTGAGCTGAGACCTGCAAGGGCTTGTGCCACGTGAAAGGCCGTTCTCCAGCTCCCTGTGGATAACAGATGGATGCATGCGTTGTCACCCTCCTTCCTAAATCCACCCTCATCCATCTTCCTTGGGTTTTTACCCCTCTGGCTTATAGGATATATAGGAACTTAGCCCCAAAAACC
>NW_010243262.1:19648-19938 GCF_000690775.1 Eurypyga helias | reverse complement strand
CCGGCCACGGCGGGTACTTCCGCCCAGCATCAGCGGGCACTTCCGCCCGGCCACGGCGGGCGCTTCGAGGTCACCATCCGCGACCAGGGGGTCCTGCTGCCCTACGGAGGGAGCTGTGTAGGGCGGCTGTCCATTAGTGCCTTGGGCGCAGATAATGAACCTTTTAACTGAGGCACAGAAATACGTATACGTAGGTGGTTGCACGTGTTTACTATTTACAGCCAAATGTTCCGTCCTTGGAGACGTTTTCAAATGTTGGGGGTGGTTAGCTGAGGGGCTCATAATCAGGG
>NW_010243262.1:0-19620 GCF_000690775.1 Eurypyga helias | reverse complement strand
GGGTGGTTAGCTGAGGAGCTCCTAATCAGGGACTATGTCCTTGAGGATTGAAACATCCTGGATAAAAAGTGTAACTATGTGTATTCAAATTGCCCCCCTCCCCCAAATAAACAAGAGAGTTGAGTTTAGGGGGTTTGGGGAATGGCTGGAAGGTGACCTCACAGACTTCCAGCCCCTTAAATCCAGCCGCCCTATGCCTCGGAGGTAAAGATTCGGTACAGGCTGGGCTGCGAGGGTACGCCAGCCGTCCAGATCGGTGAGATAGTCCCTTGCCAGCACCTGACTGCTGATGGACGGCAGCAGGTTGTGGTCAGGGGAATAAGAAGAGCAGGATATGCAGCAGTGACAAAGAAACCGAAGCTGAAATGCTGCCATCTAATAATTCTGCACGAAAAGCCGAGTTAATTGCTTTAATTAGAGCTTTGGAATTATCTGATGGCAAACGAGTTAATATCTGTGCAGGCACCAAATATTCCTTTATGGTGGTACATGCCCATGGAGCTATCTGGAAAGAACGGGGACTCCGGTCATGGCAAGGGAGTCCTGCTAAACACGGACACGAAATGATGAGGTACGTGATGCTGACACGGTACCACGAGAGGTCGCAGGAAATCCATTGCAGAGCTCCCCAGTCTGGGAATATGGACGTGATCAAGGGAAACCGTAAAGCTGTGAAGCTGCCAAAAACCATAATTGACTGAAACAATAGCTGCTTGAATCCCTCAGAGATTTTTAGAAGTTGAACCTTTACCGTATACAGACCAGGAGAATAAGCAGAATTGCTGCAATGTACTACAACCTCCGCAGGGTGGTGGATCACACCAGATGGACAATGCATAGTTCCCACACCTGTAATGAGGGAAAGAACAAAGAAAACCCATATCAGCACCCACATGGGAGCAGGAGCCTTACTTGAAGCAGTACGAAGATATGCCCTTGGGATCAATCCGATGCTAATTGCAAAAAGCGTCACCCAGCAATGTGAACTGTGCCTTAAAAATAATCCAAAGATACAATGGAAGCCTCCACCAGGAGAGGCAACATTCCAGGTGAATATTGGCAAATTGATTTTTCAGAATTGCCTAATTGTTAAGGTTATCAGTATTTTCTGGTAATGGCCGATACTTTTCCATGTTGGCCTGAGGCATTTCTGTGTTACACCAATAAGCCAAGAGATGTAAAGGTATTGCTAAAAAACATAATCCCAAGGTTTGGAGTACCTGTAGGGCTTTCATCTGACAGAGGATTTAATTTTGAAGCCAATATAGTACAAGTTAGCTAAATTTCTACAGATAAAATGGGATTTACATTCCTCTGGAGGCTCAGAGGAAGTGGATAGATATTTTACCATGAGCATTACTTAGAATTAGTGTGACTCCAAGAGCCAGGAGGGAGTCAGCCCATTTGAAATACTATATGGAAAACCATATACTATAAATTTGGCTGGGAAAGGTAATCAGATGTATGCAGGGGGTGATCAGCTATTGAGTAACCATCTCCTAGCCTTCGCAGAAGTTCTCACCTCGCTCCACAGGAATACTCAACCGAGAATGCCTGTTCCATGAGATGCTCCTGTTCATTCATTTAAAGCAGGTGATGAGCCCTTAGCTGAGAAGTGGAAAGAACCTTACCTGGTGCTGCTGACTACAAACACAGCTGTAAAGCTGCCGGGTGTGGAATCTTGGATTCATTCCACTTGAGTGAAAAAGGTTCCTGCAAAGATGTGGAAAGCCGAACAAGTCAGTCCATTGAAGCTAAAGCTACGTCACACCTGGACCAGTTTTAAACCACCTATTTATATCGAGTGTGATCAGTACCATTTGTTGCTAGGATTAGGAGTAATTATAGCTTTAGATTCTCTTAATCAGTATCTTAAGTAGCTGTGTTAGTCTTTGTGATTATGCAGTGTGGTGTGAAATGTTGCTCTTTGTGTATGAGTAAGACAACAAAGGTAGTGGGACTTAAACAAATAATTTTTAATAAGTCCTCAAGGGGGGGGAGATGCCTTGAGCGCAGATAATGAACCTTTTAACTGAGGCACAGAAATACGTATACGTAGGTGGTTGTATGTGCTTATTATTAACAGCCAAATGTTCCGTCCTTGGAGACATTTTCAAATGTTGGGAGTGATTAGCTGATCAGGGACTATGTTCTTGAAGATTGAAACATCCTGGGCAAAATGTGTAACTATGTGTATTCAAATTATATTGTTCATAATTAAGAATGTATGGCCATCTTCTGGCACCCAGATGTTGTCCTAAACTGAACTACCCTCATTATAACACTAAAAATCACACCCCTTAGGTAGGAGACCCTGGCCTAAGGAGAGACCCTTCCCCTCTGAGCATGCCTGGTACGTTTTTACTTATGTAAGCAGTATGTTAACTAAGTGACCGATCAGCCTTACGGGACTGCCCCAGGGAACTGTGATGAGAATGTACAAAGCTCGGGCCTTTCTGGAAATAGTTATTCTAGTTTCATCTGGCACCCAAAATTGCACGACTTGGTCAATGAAACCGAAATCCCGTCTCTGTCTGTAAGGCTGGCTGTTGCACCAGGAACGACCTCGCGCTTTTGCAACAACGCTTATTTTGTTGGTGCTGGAGAGAAGTCAGTCCTTGAAACAAGACAAATAAGGGTCTGCAATTAGGAAACAGCATCTTGTGGCTTTATTAGATCTAGTCTGGCCTTTTTTTCCAGTCTCTTATAAAAATATCAGTGCAATTATAAGAATTAAGATTATGGCACAGCAGTGCTTTCCGTCACAGAGTTAAATCCTTGAGTGTGGCTTAGTGGCCTAGGCTGAACAAATGAAAGATCTACTCTTCCTCGATCCAGAAATAAATTCCAGAAAATTCAATTAACCCCTCAGGCTGTCAGGGTTGGTGGGTTATTTGTAGGGCTGGGGACAGCAGTTCTGTGCTGCATAGATTGTTAAAATCCTCTGAGATTACCATCAGAGAAGGGATTTATTGGACACTGTGGCTGGACAAAAACTTTTAAGCTCTTACCTGGAATCCTTGCAGACAAGGAACCTGTCTAAATCTGAAAGAATAGTCACTTCCCTCTCTATTATCCTACCTTCGTATGATGGCAGACTCAAAAGCAGCAATCTCAAAGGATATTACAATAAAGGGAAATAATACTGTAACATAGACATTAACCATTTTCTTTATCCTTCATCTTGTGAGATGCAGTTGTATGGTACTGGAAGGCTAGACCATCCTTCAGGGGCAGTTCCTGAAGGCGAGTTCAAAGACAACGTGTTTCATGGAGCTGGAACCTACACGTTTCCAAATGGAGCCAAGTACACTGGACCGTTCAGTGCGAACAAGTATGTTTGAAGTGGAAGAGTTGTGTAGTCTTTTCTGTTATTTTTGAATTCATAAACTATAAAGACCAAATAAAATTCACACAGCATGGGAGTAGGTGTCTTTGGCTACCTGTGAAACTTGCACCATGTATCTGAGATCGCTGATCCCAGTCGTATCCTTTTCATGACAACCGTCTAAAGTCTGTGATTCATTCCCTGTCAGAAGCTTTCAAGAATGTTATTCCACCCACCCACTTTTTGTTACCAGGTCTCTGGGCTCTAACAGTTCAGACCCCTGTCAGGGCTGTGGTTTCAGGCTGTCTGCCTACAGGTGCACGTGGATATACAGCACTGGTTTGCAGATAGTTGCAAAGTTTGTATTTACTTATTTTTTGAGGTAAAGTACGAATTTCAGAGAGATGGGAGAATATGGAGGGTTATTTTCAGCACACGGAACAAAATATTGTAGCGCCACTGATCTAAAAATCAGCTGAGTTCACTTCTTTTGAGTAAGGGTGTGTGTTTTGAATTACTAAGATACCATCTTTTTCTGAAACAAGTAGACAACTGCCCACTTCATAATCCACAAAGCAGATTTAATGAGAAACTTAACTGTAACAAATTACATGAGAACATTCATGTTTACTCTTCTTAAATGACTTTGCTGTCAAATTCGCTAGGTTTGATTTAGGTTTCATTTTCCTTTAAGTACCACCTCAGGCCAGTACCTGAAATAAATCTAAAATGTACATTTTTTAATATGTGGTCTTTCACCAGAAAAAAAGCTCTGTCTTGCCCTGCTCACAAAGTAATCACCACCGTAGTACTAGAATAACCCAAGAAAATACAGCCTGGTGCAAAGGGACCACCACAGTGCATGTGAATCTGTGAAGAAAACCACCTGGTTCTGATCTGAACTGGTGATTTCAACTAACCAAAACACCGATGTAGCTACACCCTTGGCAGCAGAGATGCAATCTTTGCCAGCCACTGCTGTTTTCACCAGGGAATTCCCTTTCTGACACTGGTTTGTGACTGCTCGAACGTGCCTTCCCTGATAGCCCAATGCCGGCTATTTTGGCAAGTTTCAGGTTTCCTAGTTTCCACCTACTAATAAGTTCACCAGATCACTGTGGCTTTCATGAGACAACACAAACATCATAGCAACTTGTTGTGACTGCTAGGTGGCTTCATTTTTTAAGAGAAACAAATGTCCAGTAGTTAATTTTAAGTTGTTTTCCCCTAATTTGGAAGGGGTGCTGATGCACAGACATCTCTTCTTTATAGGAGTGTGCAGGTATAAGGATGAGCTTGATCACAGCTTTCAAAGACCAGCAGAAATACATGGTTTATGAGTTCCGAATACACAGGACAGTTACTTTTTTTCCCCTGCAGGAGGCTGCAAACCCTTTGTCATAACAGCATGGAGCAGGATGGGGAAAGGGTGAGAGAGGGTAGATTTTTGCAGCAATAAGATCACACAGTCACGGGCTGCATACACTTGCACATCTTTAAGACACCAGAGACACCAGAAGAATAACTATTTCAATCTCTGCCTTGCATAACAAATTGCCCTGGGTTGCAGCCGAGCGCTCTGCACCTCCAATTTGATTAGCAGTGTCACAAGCCAGGTACCCAAGAGCCCTTCATAATTGCATTACAATTTGTTATAACTAATTCTCTACACAGAGGAAAAGCTGGGTTGGATGGATACCTCCTCAGATCGTCTCAGCAATAACCTGTTCTTTTTCATCAATAGATCCTGAAGCGCTCAAGGAGTCCATGAGCTTTCAGCTCAGCTATCTCACCATGAAGTTGAGGCCTGTAAACTTCCAAGGTGCTTCATTTTGTGTAAGGCAGAAAAAGAGATTTTAGAAGTCCAGTAAAAACACTGGCTTCAAACAACTTAGCATTTTTTACTCGTATTTTTAGCTCAGAGTTCCACACTACAAACACATTTCACCCTAAATTCTTATAAACGTCAACCAAACTTTAAGTAAATCCAGCCACAGTGGAAATTAACAACTTCAACAACAGCACTCTTACCACTCAAAGCATAGTATATTCCATAATGAATGAGCAACCTCTGGGTTTCATTTTGGTGCCTTCCTTTTTCCATTCACCGTGTTGGAGTTATCTGTCTGAAACACATAAAAGACCAATAAATGACAAAAAACTGACAAACCAGTCACTGGCTCCTTTTTCTCTTCTGCCAAAGTGCTGCTGGTATCTTTGACACCAAGCCTTCTCCAGAAAAGTCTCTCTCAATAAGAGTCTATCAAAACCTGACAGCAGTTCATCTTTCTTAGTACTTTCTCTGGACAGTTTTACTGTGGCAGCTCTGCCTGCCAGCCTTATGGTTTATCTGTCTGCACTACAGGAGCCAAAGTCAGAGCAATGAAGCTGAAAGCATCTCGTAAGGAGCAGATAATGAAGAGAAGTAGCTGACGTCCCTCGAAACAGCCTTCTTGAATGGCACGTGGCAGAGCAGCATGGGAAGCCCTCCTATTAAACCCCATCTCTGTGTGGGTATCCACGTGCCTCGGCACACCATCCCTACCTCCAGCTCTTACAGCAACACCGTGTCGTCGGGATCAGCCCGCAAGTTCTGCCAGGCGGGTAGCGTTTAGCAAACTGCTGCCAACACGGCGATTTCTAAATGCAGGGCTAGATGGAAAAAAGATTTTCAAGGCATTGAACTTCAACTTTGAACTCCTAATAATTATGACAGAAGCCAGCTGGAGCTGTCAGGCGCTCAACACTTCCGAAAATCTGGGTTGCTAATTACAGAGCCAGAAGCCTAAGAGCAGATGTCTATCCACTGCTGAACATCCAGGCTGCTGCCGCCTTGCACATTTCCACGCCACCAGCCTGCCTGTGCTCAGCTGAAACACCACACTCACAGCATGGGGTTGCTAAGCCCATTTCTGATGCCCAAAATTATTTATGCATTGAATTCAGAGTGCCTTTGAGATTTATTTTTTTCCTCCTTTTGTTTCATCAATTGCTTGACGGGGACAAGAGTTGCGGGAAGCATTTGCTTTCACTCCTCCCTATCTCCCTTCGTAAAGTCTCTCTCTGCCCAGTGCCTGCTTCGTGTTTATCGTGGTAGTATTGTCACAAACCTTCCGTTTTGGATAAATAGCCAGAGGTAGGTTTGCTTATTCGTAGTTAGGTGTTTCTCAAGGACAGGGGTGGGAACTGCAGGCCAGTACCGTTGCAGCACGAACTACAACTACGAACATATTCCAAAAGTCAGTATTTTAAGTTGCTTTGCGTACAGGCTGTTTCTTCTACTGTCAAGAAATCAGTAGGAAGCCTTGCAGCAATTTGCTCTTTAGAGAGAGCGTGGTGGAGAATGCATTATTGACACCCAAAAGTCGCCCATTGCATGGACATGCACGTACATAGTAAGAAGCAATATTTGGGTAGATGTGCGGGATTGACCCCACACCGAAGCAAAGCTTGAGTGCAGCTGCTCAAAGGCATGCCTACACCACACAGTGCCTAGGTCCAGCGAGTTGGGCTCCTGCTCATCACTGCTTCCTTGGCATTCCTCTCCAAGACATGCGGCAGAGCTTTCTCCCAGCAGTGGTACTGGCAAACAAATGTATTCCTTAAATGAGGCTTTTCTGGGTTTGTGCTGGACCAGCACAGCCCTATTTGTGTTTCATGACAACTTCACTGATGCTGTCTGATTGGATTTGTGTTCTTCAGTTTAACGCTTCTGGACGCGAGCCCCGTCGGTGGTACAGCAAAGCACAGCAGCTTGCAGAGCTCATTCTCCGGTTACGTGGCCGGCTGGCACCGGCAAAGGCCCTGGCTCATCACTTAGCAGGTGTCACTTTTCATCAGCCGATTGTCAGGGATCACCTTTCCCCCCTCCCTGACAGCACTGCCCCTATCACAGTTCGTGTGCCTTGTTGGCATTCATGTCCACATGAAGCATTTGTAAGCGCAGCGTCGCCTTTAGTTCTGCTTTTAGCTGAACCCAATTTTCACATCTTTCATTAAGGTTGCTACAGCCCTACCTTGGACCAGACATCTCTCAACTGCTGCCTACTACATGAAGTGTGGCTGCGAGGTCATTCGTTTCTTCAAGTAAAGATAAGGAAGAAAAAAATGAACCCCTTCGACTAAGTCTTCCACATGTGGGGTTTTTTGAGGGGTTGGGTTTTTTTGAGATTTGTTTTCAAATCCTGCACCAGGGTCCATAATTGAGCGCCACCTTCCTCCCCCACCTTTCCTTGCTCAGGTACCACTTTTATTTTGTGGGTTTGTCTGCTGCTGCTTCCGGGACAGCAGGCACGCACAGCCCCCGCTCCACTGCCACAGGGGGAAAGCACACCTCGGTTGGTAAATGTTCAGCTTCTCTAAAAAAAACTGGGAGGGTGTTTTCACATCAGCCTCTGTACCTCTTTTTTATCGACATGAGCAGACTACTTCATTTAAGTCTTCGTGGTGATGTGAAAATGCAGTTCAGGAAACGCTGAAAGCACAATGATAGAAGTAAAGTAGAAAGTCATCATTGCACCAATAGCTCCATCTTCACATCAGCTCCGGGAGGGGCTGAGAGAAGCGAGAGCAGTGAGAGCACGTGGTAATTAGATTCTTTACCTCATCAGAATTGTATTACCAATAAATCAGTGAAGAGGACTGGCTTCTTTGTAGGTTCCTTGAATTTAGCCATTGCCCAAGAACCCTGTAACAACAGAGCTGCAGTGTGATTAACCCGTAGTCGGGAACTATCACTGCAACCCCGCTCTGCTCGTGCTCAGCCCAGTATGGTCAGCCACAGCCCTCCTCAGCAATCGGACCCCTGCGAGGCACAGAGAAGAGGAAGAGTTACAGGGCTGAACAAAGCAGGTGAGTCCATAATGATGGACACTGATCAAGAAGAACACAAGCTTTGTGTTAAGGAATATTTTGGCACACAAGAGCCCAGTGAAAAATTTAGCTTTTCCTCATCATGTCACACTGCTCCTTGTTCTGCCTTTGTCACTATTCACTGCCTTTTCAGGGCTGTTAAGCTGCGAGTTGCAGCATTTTGTAAATGTCGCATATCAGTTCCTTTCTCCAAGCGCTGCAGATCAGCACTTTCAGATCCCAGACTCTGAACCTTTCAGCTCTGGCCGATCATACATAGATGGTATTTATTTATTTGGAAGAAGCGGGTGTGTTTGTTTCAGATATAATTATATGCTGCACATTTACCCATAAAATTGATTTGCAGATGACCTAAGCTTCGCCTTAGCTGCGCGTCAGGACCAGGGTCTCTGTGTTGCAGATGGGTAGACTGAGACAGAGCAGAGACAAGTCTGCTCTGCCACCCGCACAAATCCCACAACACCAACACCTCACCCCCCCTTACACGCCATACACACGAAGGACCTCTGGAAACTACGCAGGCTGTCCAATTTCCCTTAATTAAAGCTACTGCAGATTCCTTCAATGAGATTAGATTAACCAGGGCTTACCAGCGAACCAGTGCTAAGATCCTGTGCTGTCGCAGCTGGGGTGCGTCACACGCTGGATCACAAGGCGGTTGTCTGGCTGACAACACACCACGTCCATTACCATGGGATCCCAGCTCTGTTAGCGAAAGGGAACAGCTCACACTTCACGAGCAGCCAGTTTCTGCAATTCTCTTGGATGCACCTCGTTAAACACTGACAAGGCAGTCAGATGAGTTAGCAGGGAAAATAAGCCTCCCTCCTCCCCTGCTGCCAGCGCAGGTGAGTTACTGCCAGGCAGCAAGATCACCTCCGTGCTGAAACGCAGTAACCTCAAAGAGAAGACAAAGTTCTGCCCCCAGAACAAAGAGCGACTGACGTCCCGCGCTTGGCCGAGGTCCACCCAGGAGACCGGGCTGGAGCAGCATCGGTGCAACACGGCTCAGAGGAGGCTCTTGGTTCCCGGGGCAGAACTTGGACAGACTGCAGGAGTGGGTGAGCCCTGGGGTGGGCTGCTCAGGGTACCGAGCTGCCCGTGAGCTTGGGACTCTGGCCAGCGCCGGCAGCTGCTGCGCCAGAAACCCGTGGGGTAGCTGGCAGAGGGAAGGACCAGGTGATAAAGGGCTGTGAGCTATGCCTGATGTTGGGGAGAAGCAGGCTGTGCTCCAGTGGCGAGGGGCTGGTGGGTTTGTCAGTGTGTGACTGAAGGCTGAAGCCAGGAAGCAGGTCTATGACCTGTATCTGTATTTGGCCAGGCTGACTCAGAAAAATGCCTGTCCAGAGCTCCAGCTGGCATCAGTGACTGCTTGGACCCAGGCAATCCTGGGACTCGTACAAGGCCTCTGCTAAAAATGGCAGCTGCTTGCTGACTCCCAGAGTCCTCTAGATACCAGGAAGCAAAACCGTTTTATTTTGTAAGAAAACAGGATTCCTACTGAGCTTTCAGAAAACTGCAGCTCTCACAGGTATTTCCCACTGAGCTTCCCAACTGTGCAATGCTGAGCCTTAGGAGGTACTTCAGCCTGACCGATTCATTTGTCTCAGTGACCGCAGCATCTTGCTTCTGAAAGGGAGAAGTTACATCTGCAGGGACCCTATTCCATGACAGGGAGGAATAGCTGCTTTGTGCAGCGGGTGTTTTATGTAAAGCTGTCTTTAAATGTCCCTTGCAGTGAGGGGGGAGAAGTAGAGGAAAGGGAAAACTCATCTATTTATATAAATGGGTGAAAGAAGCAATTGGCAAACAGCCAATATTCTTAGCTGAATAAGGAGAATGGCAGCAGCACAAAAGTAGCATTTTGTGTCTGGCAGATCCCTTGATTAAAGAAGGATCCTTTTATCCACCTGGCTCAAACAGCTTGCTCAGGATGCTACCCTATTTGACGCTCCCTCTGCGTACGCGGTTCCCGACACCCCGAAGCTCGCACACGGCATTTGTGACTTTACCTGGAGCACTGCATGCGTAAGCGCTTGAGCCGTGCGCGCCACGGCAGACAGCCAGCCTGAGGCAGGGGCTGACCCTAGCCTGCGGGCAGCGGAGCTCCAGCTGCCTTTCTGCACGGCACTGTCTCAGAACTGCCTTGAGAGGGCAAAAGTGAAAGGCACAGACAGCTACTGGGGCCATCTTCTGCCCCGGTTAGCAGCTCCTCTTCTGCCACTTGAACTGGCTGGAGGTGGCTGGGGGAAGTGGCGCCCAGCAGCATTCGTTTCTGGCATGCATGCTGTCGTATTACAGAATGCACTTTCATACCATGATCGACTAAGAAAATACTTCTCTTCTGCCTTACAAGCTGGCAGTGACAAAACCAGTAAACAAGCCACCTTCTGCTACGTGTTTGTGCAATGCTTGGCACATTCAAGTTGCAAGCTCAGCAGAGGTCCCTAAGCGCTGTGCTAAGGGAGCAAGGAACACTGACCTCAGAGAAATCAGTGTCTCCTAGTAGTGCTGAAGGAGAGAAAATGATTCATATTCTCCATGCGCTCTCACGGAGGTGGCTTTGCACCGTGACCAGTGTTTCCCTCACTGGTGAGTCAGGGATGAAACTGCAACGGGTCATGTTTTGTAGGGGAGGTGGCAGGGGACCTTGAAGAAGCAAAAATGATAACTTAAAGTGAGATTATGTCAAATGACAGGTTTTTCCCATTTGAATTACTCTCATCTGCAGTTTCGTAAGTGCTGTGATAAGGCTGGCAATGGAGAGATGTGGGCAGGAGGCTTTGGAGCCAAGGAGACCCCCACAAACATCCTCCCTGTAATTAAGGCTGATGGAAGAGGATGCAGCAGGCACTGATCCTGCAGCAGACCAGCTTGTACAGTTCACATTCCCCAAATCCCAGCTCTTTTCTTCCATCCTCTTCTCTGGGCTTGACTCCAGTATGGTTTTGCTCCATTTGTCTGCAACCCGAAACCCAGCCCAGGGTCCCCTTCCCTTCCTACCTGCCCCAGCAGAAGCAGTTGGGCAAGGCTAACCAGTGCTGTCCAGGAACCTCTGTCATGATCCTCAGCCCCCTTGGATGGTCTGTCTCCAACACGATACACCTTGGCAGCCGGCCTGATTTATCAGCATACCACACTCCTTGGTGTCTCTACGGCCTAGTTTTGGTTTGAGTTGAGGCTGGTGCCACTAGTTTGCAGGGAATGCAAAAACATCTTTATATTATTCCAGCCACCTCTTCCTTTCCTTACCTTCTCCACTCCCTGCCCCATATCTTCCCACCATTTGGAGTACCCAGACTCAAGCTCTGCGTAGCATCAACAGCAAAAACTGCAAGATAGAGACTATGCATTAAAACATTGTCCTTGACTTCTCTGTGGACCCTTACCCACTCCTCTCTGTTCTGGTTCTGGTGATTCAGGATCGCACCATTAGTCTTTACTGCTTAATGAATGCTGAAATACTGCCTGGAAATGAAAAGGCATGGGGTTTTTTCTGTGACATAAAACAAATAATTCCCGCTGCGACTGCGGGTACTGTCACCCTGGGAGAACCTCAGTTATGTCCTAACCTTTCAACTAAACTGAGAAGTGGGGATCTTGCGGCTGATAAAAGCTGGACCATTATTTTAAAGATAAGAATGTTGAATGTACAATAACAAATCACATGATGAATATCCGAATGAACGCTTTTTCAGTGGTATGTTCCCAGAAGCATAGAAACTAAGAGTCACTCGGGAATCAGCCAGGCAATTTCACTGGCACATTCTTACAGAGTGTATTTTATTCAAAAAAACTTTAAAAATGCCCAGAAACGCGCAGTGATGTCTGGTCACTGCTCTAAACTCAATTCATCATCACTTTATCAGTGCTATGTCAAAAGGAGCGTGGAGTTTATGGTTGTATTTAACTCCGCGTACAGCTGAACGAGCTTATCTCTTCAAAAAGGAGGGATGGGAAGAGAGATGCAAGAAGGCGTGGATAGAAGATATTTCCCTTTCCATGGAAAAAAATAAAATAATGAAATCTAGTATGAAGGGGGTGTTACACCTTCTATGTACTGGATTTCATCACCCTAGGAGATAGGAAGCTTCTGAGAGGGGATATTTCCCCTCCGCCTCCTCTGACGGACACAGGCGTTTCGTGCCCTTGCAGCGCTCAGAGATACCGATGCCTTCTGTAACCATGTCACAGACAGACAAGTGGGAGGAACATTTTGGTGGACAAATATGTCTTGAGCAACACCTTCTGCTGACAAAGAGCAGAACGGCTGGCGGGGAAAACAGCAGGTAGGAGCAAGGAGCAGCCGTGGTGACTTGTTCTGCACCCAACCAGCCATTCATTGCATCTGTGGCTCCAAACGCAAGCAGCGGTTCTGGGGAGCTTTGTCCCTGCGCCACTTCCTCCCGGCAGTGAATCATAGAATGATTTGGGTTGGAAGGGACCTTAAAGATCACCTAGTTCAAACCCCCTGCCATGGGCAGGGACACCTTCCACTAGACCAGGTTGCTCCAAGCCTCATCCAGCCTGGCCTTGAAGGCAGAAAATGAGTTGAACGTTGGAGCTGGTGGTAAGTGATGCTGCTGGTTAATACCGAGTAACAACACCCATGGAGTGTTGTTGTTCTACAATTACAAGAGAGTAAATAACAGTGCTTCTATGGAGATAACTGAAGGTCAATTCATCTTCTAATGATATCCAAACCACTTGCTGCCCTGACATGTAAGACTGGAATTACATGGTCATTTGCTTCAGAGTCTGATTCTCCCTTCAAGGATGTAAATACATGCTGAAAATAATGGGATTTCCTAAGCATCAAAGTAATACAGTGGTGAGGTGAGGCTTGAAGACGAGACACCCAGGTTGGATTTGGGGTTTTTTTTGACCTTTCTTTCTACCAAGCAGGGAGTGAAGTAAACGCAGGTAACACCAGCTCAGACAGCGAGGTGGCCAGGGCTGCATGCAGCCGAGTCTGCCTGTGGAGCCGTAACCCCTGCCACGGGAGCTGTACCCTGCGCCCAGGGGTGGGACTGCAGCCTGGAGTTTTTCTCATTAAACCACACCCAGCGTGATGCTACATTCAAATTCCAAGAAACATGCCACTTATTTAACACTGTGCTATGTTGTTTTAGACTATTGTTAGCAAACGCTTTGAATACAGGCTAAGATCATCCAGATGAAAAATGGCCGTGTCTGGTTCAAATACCGGCAACTGACAACCAAAGGAGTTTCTAGGGCAAAGGAAATGGCTTTTATGGAAAAGAAAAGTCTTTTTTAAAGAAAAAGCTGATAACTGGGAAGCCTGAGACCAGGATCTTGCTTTCAGCTTGCTGTGTGACTGCAGATGCAGCAGAGATGGTCTGATAACACTGCATTTCCATTACTGAAATTTGCCATGGATGGGGTGCAGCAGCATTCTGCCCAGCAGTGTTCATGTTTTACCTATTCATGAGCAGGAAAATTATTAGAAATTTTGCAAAATATTTTGGGATATTAGGAATAAGGTTTTACTCTCCTTTTATCAAAATCTAAGAGAAAGCAACCCTGTAATTTTAACAGGTAAGATCAATAAGTTTGATTCTACTGATTAAATTTCTATTTGTACTGCCCCATAAGAAAAAATTAAGCCTGAGTAATTTCAGCAACATTTTAAAATTAGTCTTCTAATAGAAGCCAACCTAAAGAAATGTTGGCTTAGAAAACAAAGTTCTAGCACTCAAAATCCATGTTTTACCCGTTTTACCAAAGGCTAAACAACTTCCCATGTATGTTTCATAAGAGTATTTATCTTGCTTTTAGCCCAGGACTAAAGACACTGTTTCCCTAACAAGCTAATGTTAGAGCTGCAACAATAATTTCTCAGAACTGCATTCTGACAGATTTCGTGAAAATGAAAACTGAACATGCTATTTACCTATCAACACTGCAGCACATTCATCAATGCAAACCAGCATCTTGCTTCCCCACTTCCAGCATTCCAAGAGGCAGCTTGCCCTGGGATGTTATCTGTAATGCAGAGCTTTCAGCTGCTGGCCAGACAAGTGTCTTTCTGCCAGCCAGCTGTTAATTGCCATCGTCAGAGTCTGATTCATCCCTGCCCTTCCCTCCCATGCAGAGTAGCTGGCTGCTATGTTGCTGGTCACAGCAGCGTTAATTGAGCTGGCTTCCCATTAATGCTGCTGTCATTCACCAAGTGCCACCACACCGCAGCTACTGGGCTCAACCAGGTGCTTCCAGAAGCCACCTTTGCACTATCCCGCCTTCAGCACTTTGTGTCCCAACTGGTCCATCACGTGCAATGTAACATGTGTTAGGGGTTGTTTTCTCCAAGCTCCCTCCCGGGAGAAGTACTGCTGCATGGCACTGCCCGGCTGGGCTGTGTGTTTGGAGGTGGGATGCTGCTGCCCGAGCCTCTTTGGCCGAGGTGTGCTGTGATCCTGAAGGTGGTTACTGCGGGCTACGTGCTGATAATCATCAGAGGTGCTGGATCCACGCGTGGGAATGCCTTTTCAATTAACAGACGCACTCTGACCACTGCGCCCCTGTATTGGCCATAGTAGATCATTGTGTTCCTTGCAGTAAACATAAATTCAGAGGATGACGGATAATATATTTTGTTAGTCAGGAGCTCAGAGGCCTGTTCAGAAGTGTAGCAGCACTGACAGAATGAAGCAACAATAGAAGAGATCCCACTATGAACACCTCATCCTTCTCGTGAGGAAGCTGATCCACAAACCTGAACCGGTGTTCTGACTACCCTTGGTTTTGGAGGAGGGGGACTGGGGGGAGCATGTTAGGCAGCAATATACTGCGGCAAACCTCTGTCAGATCTTGCTGGTAGGCTAAAATCCTTCAAACAGATGGGAAGAAAGCAGAGGCTGTGGGCTGGGTGCTCATCTTGCACGGCCATGTGCTCTGAACGTGCCACTCTACTTTTACCTCGATTTGCCTTGCCTGTTAATCTTTCTGCCTTCAAACTTTCTCTTTCTCTACTCTCTCAGTGAAAGCAATGCTAAACATTTCCAATCAACTACTACATATGTTGCTGAAAACTAGAATTTTTGAGGAAAATTAGTCCAAGTTCAGATTTTTAAAAGAAGTGGGATGAGATAACTGAATATTATCAAAATAAAATAATGATCCAGCAACAACCTAGGCTTTCTGGAGTTTCTTAAATAGTTTAATCTGTTAATCTTTTGCAATGAGCAGACACACATTTCCTGGACACCAAAGTTGAGCCGTAGAAAGCCGTATTGAATGTATCCATGTGCAACAGACTGCAGCTGAAATCTTCAGTGCAGACCCTGGCCAGAGCAGGGGAAGTCAGTGGAAACTTTGGCACTGGTTTTAATGGAATTGGGCTGTTGACTTTAACGTTTCCACCTTGTGGCCTGAGAGATGCTTTTTGTAGGGAGCAGAGAAACTTTAAAAATTGTAAGAATAAGCTGAGCTCCTGTAGGTACCTGCTTGGCCATTAGCTACCGAGTTCATGTATCTTCCCAGGCAGCAAAGGCAGTGTGCATTTCTCAAAATCTCAGCCACCGCAGCCCAGCTGCTCCCCGCTGAGGTACTGCCGCAATCCAGGGCAATGGTCCCATCGCACTCGGAAATGATGAACTTTCCAAGCAGGCTCTAGTTTGATGAAAACAAAACTTCAGTTTCAGGACTGAGACTCCTTGGTGAAGGCTGAGAGATGAGGAACAGCATCCCACCGTCCTGTGCTGGGGTTTGCCTCCCTGCAGCATTGCAGACAGGGAACAGTTACATATATCTATGGAAAAAGCCGGAGAAAACCAGGAAGGGGAGGCCAAAGGCTGCATTGAAACTCATCAGGAGGGAAAAGTCACTAACGGATGAGTAACTGGCTTGCTCAACATGAAATTTGTTCTTATCCACTCAGTTTTACAGCAGGAAATTGCTAGCTTGCTGCTTGCATGCAGGGCAGCTCCTGGTAGAATTGCTAAGGAACGGGAGAAGAACTACGAGCAGAATAAGCAGTTTCTGCATACACCTCCTCTATCACAGATGGGACCACAGTATTCCCCACAGACATTTACTTGCAGCAGGAAGGAGGGAGGGGGGGGAAGGGGGGGAGGAGAGGGGGGAAGAGAAGAGAGAGATGGGGTTTCCAATTAATTTTCTCCATTTCCTTCTCCACATACCAATTGTGTTTGTTTCTTTTCCCAATCCTCGTTTCTTTGCTGGCCTGAGAAAGTCAGCAGATGCTGCCCAAGCCGTGCAGATCCCTGGATCCCTCCTGTGCGTCACATACAAAAACATCTCACGCATCTAAATCTGCGTGCCTGTCCCGCTGCGGAGAACCGCTAAACCTGTTGCACAGAAGCTGTAAACCAGTCATTTTCAAGAGTGGTAAACAGGAGTCAGGATACATTTGCAGAGAAATAAAAGCTGATTGTTATCAAATGTGCTTATATCACTCTTACCTGAAAAAACTTCTGGGTCGTAAATCCAGCAAGATAGTCCTGAAGCCTGAAGATCTCTGAAGCCTGAAGATCTCTGCAGCGTGCCGTGCCGGATGTGAAAAGTATGTACAGCTGTTTCCCAGCAGGCTCCAACAAAATGTAGAATCCAGTATGCCTGGATCTCTTCTACAGCTAGATCACAAATTTAAACATCTCAATAAACTAATGAAAGGCTTTGATAATAGAGAAGAAAATGTGCAATTGGGAACAAGTGAAAGTATTTCAAAGAATTTCAAGGAATAATATTTTTCAGGAGTTCCACCTTTCAAAAATCATTTAGGAGTAGGAATCCCAATAACTTTTAATGAGACTTCAGGATAAAGGTTCAAAAGTGCATTGTGTTAGATCCCAAAATGATGTAAGCCTCTGAGAACAGACAGGGTTAATGACATTACAGAACTATAAGCGAATTTCTGTACCTAAGAATATAAACAGGTATTAGTAACTTTTTGAAACTTTCCTAACTATTAATAGCCTACCTACATCTTTGAAAGAACAATGTTTTATGGAGCAATCCTGCTAATTTTGCTTGCTTTAAAAAGAAAAACTGAAATCACAGCATGTTACTGGCCAGCTTTTGGGGGTTCATCATCCAGCTTCACCAACCGAGTCATTTCATAAGGGATCCAGATTGTCAAGCCTCAGAGCAGCATCATGGCTCCTACAAAAAAAAAGATGAGGAAAGTGCATTCGCAGATGCTCAAAACTGAGGGCTATTGTAAATTCTCCTACATTACTGAAAAGCTTATGCAACAGCTGAGCAGTTCTCAGTGTCCCAACCCCCAGCTGCCAGCACCAAACATTTTTCAAAATGTAATCCAATATAAGACAACATATGAAGTGGAAGTCCTCAAATATACTACCTAGGGCTTCTGCATAGGGAATTTGAGGTCTGAATAAAATATATACTGAATATGAAAGTCAGACTCTTACTGATTGCAAAAGGCTCAAAACACAATCTTAGTAAAATAACCATGTTGTAAAATTTTGGGGGCAGCGAGAGGAGAAACTTATTGACTCAGGAATGGCAAAATAATGAAATATAAGACAGTGTCTCATGGGGCAAATCCTGCACAGGTCAATGACAGCACATTACCCTGACTGCTTAGATCTTCAGTTACTGACACTATTCTCCACCAAATTATCCTTGTCCTCCGAGGGCAGTAGCACAGATTATTTTTTTTTATGCTCACAGTCTAAAGCCATGACAATTAACCTTTTTGGTGTCCGTTGCTGAACATAACAGTTTGCAAGTTTTGTGTTTTTTGGCGGTTAGGGGCAACCTTAAGTCCCTTCAGTGCCTGATCAGACACATCACCGTTGAGAACTAGAGAGGAACTGTCACAATCAAGACCCTGCCAGGTGACGGACACCTTCACAAAGCTGCTGGGTGTCCCAGGGCTGTGCCTGCAATCATTCTGCTCCCTTAACGGTGAGTTTAACATGGGACAACATGAAGACGAACGGACTGGAGGTGGCCTGGCTTGGCATCAGGTGTTCCCAGTGCCCGCTGAGACCTCTGTGGCTGTTTCTGTGACACTCCTTACACAGTAACATCTTCCCGGGCATCCGAGCAAGCTGCAAAGAAACATGACTTTTTTTTTTTACCTGGGAAGTGTGGTGGAGAGTCCTCAGGTACCGGGAGGAGTTTCCCACATGCCTTACAAGCCTCGCTGTCTGCTGTGTTTACTCCTTCCTGTGCTTACCTCCCTGCACAAGCAGGTATTTTCTCTTGGTGACACCCACTAAGCAACTGCCCGTTTGAGGGAAACACCGCTGCATTTAGAGATGTAGAACCTGCCTGAGAACAGCAGAACAGTCAAGTGTTGGAAGGAGTTAGAAGATGACGCAGAGATTAAATGCCAGGGCAATTATCTTCTGGAAAATAAATTCACGTATCATTTTCATATGCTGTCAAATTACGACAGATAAACAGACCACCTAAAGAGAAAGACCTTTTAATTTAAAAAAAAAGATTTGCCTGCAGGGAGGAGCAGCCAGCTGGCATTTTGTATTTCTAGCACATTTGTCACTAACGTTTTTCTTTGAAGCTTTCACTTCTCTATTGCCAATGAAATGACTGTCACCATTAAGTACACGTAACATGCCTCACATAGATCCATCCTGCACAGACAGAAGTGACTGTCACGCTTCAAACGGCTGCCCTTGGGAAAGGGGTCCCACAGGAAATTTTTAACAGATTGCAAAGTAACACTTCAAACAGTCTAGATATAGCTTAGTCACCCATAATGAGGTAAACTGGTTTTTCAAAATGCTTACATGAACCAGCCTTTCATATTTTAATAAGCAGGTGCAAAAAGAAAGAATTAAAGCTTCCCATTTTATTGGGATACATTAGGATGTGTGCTGCAGAGGATGCATGAAGCAGTCATAAGGCTTGAAATGACAGCTTTGGGAAATTCATTTCCAAGGCAGTTGAAAAGAAGCTCCATATGGCTGGCTTTGGGTGTCTGAAGTCTTGTTCCCTGTGATTTGGCCAAATCTTAGTGAACACTGGATCAATTTTCAGCCACTTCGAATGAACAGCATCACAATCTGTGGTCTGTTGTTGCTAGAAGGTGTTAGCTGTTAACAGCAGTATTTTCACGTCTACTCTCAGCTAAATATGGTAAGTTATGCTTCTCTGAAGATGCACAACATACACACATCATATTTGTTGGTTTAAAAAGACAGTGAAAAAATCATATATCAGTCGATATACCGGCTAATGAGAAATACACAGGAGTCATTTTCTGTTCTGTTTTGCTTTTATAGGGGGTACAGAAGTACAAAGAACTACAGAGAGAAAATGAGGAGAAGCCATCAGGACAGGCTCAGAGAGAAAATTAGGAGAAGCCATCAGGACAGGCTCTGTTAGTACCTTTTAAGACAAAATGCTTATTGATTTCAACAAAAAATTCACAGATTCACAGAGTG
>NW_010243261.1:0-1204 GCF_000690775.1 Eurypyga helias | reverse complement strand
AAAAAAGGACAAGACACTACATACTCTGACAGTCCATGAACTTTCTAGCATTTGTGCAATTATATCTAAGTGATAAACAAAGCAGATATTTATTTAGTGCTTTCATCATTCTTGTCCATGGCCATCACAGAAGCCAGGAAAAAAAAAAAAAGACAAAAAGAAAAACACACCAAGGACAAAAGAACAAAACAGATAGTGATAAAGGACAATGACTCATAAACCTAGAAACATTCATTTAGGAGAATAAAGCTGCCTCTCAGGAAACACGGCACATAGTATCTCCAGAATAGCACCACTGTCCTTACTGCTTTTAAAGGATCTTTTATTTTATTGTGAATTTCTTCAGAAGCTGGTGTTTGTTGTTAGCTGGGCATTTATTTACTTACTAAGAATTCCTTGTTAAATGTGTAGAATAAAGTCAGGGTGAGATAACCTTATTCTCATCTTGTATTGGGTTTGCATGGCATTATTTTGGTACCCGGAGAACACTGCTGGGGTGACTTCTGTGTAAAGCTGCTAGAAAGAAGGAGAGTCAGTGGGGTAGCCCAGTATGTCAAGGAGTGTTTCAATTTCAGTGACGGAGAAAACAGGGTTGAATATTCATGGGTGAGAGTCAGAGGGAAGACCAACAAGGCAGATATCATGGTGGGAGTCTGTTACAGACCACCCAACCAGATGAAATATTCCATAAGCAGCTGGAAAAAGCTCCTAGCCTTGTTCTTTTGCGGGACTTCAACCTTCTAGATATCTGCAGGAAATACAATGCAACAGGGAGGAGACGGTCTCAGAGGTTCTCGGAGTGTATGGAAGATAACTTCCTGACACAGCTGGTGAGTGACCCAGCCAGGGAAGGGGGCCCGCTGGACCTGTTGTTTGTGAACACAGAAGGACTGGTGAGGGGATGTGATGGTTGAGGCCATCTTGGGCATAGTGATCACAAAATGATAAGAGTTTTTGATTCCTGGAGAAGTTAGGAGGGGATCAGCAGAACTGCTACCTTGAACTTGTGGAGGGCAAGTTTTGCACTGTTTAGGAGCCTGTTATAAAGGGTCCATTTGGAGGCAGGGCAAAGAAGGAAGGGCAAAGGAGTCCAGGAAGACTGGACATTCTCCAAGAAGGAAACCGTAAAGGCACAGGAGCTGGCCATCCCTATGTGCGGGAGGATGAGATGATGGGGAAGGTCAGTGTGCTGGATTCAGCCAGG
>NW_010243260.1:22965-38741 GCF_000690775.1 Eurypyga helias | reverse complement strand
CTGAATCTCCTCCATAGGTAGCTGTAGACAGCAATTTGATCTCCTTTGCGCTTTGTTTTTTTTAAGGCTGAAAAAAGCCAGTTTCTTCTCCCTTCCTACGTCTTGTGTTCCAACCCACAGATATCTTTGTGACAAAATCCAGCATGTCCATGTATTTCTTGTATTGCGGATCCCCAGACTGGACACAGCTCTCCAGTTGTGGTCTCACAAGTGCCAAGAGGAAAGGAAGAAGCATTTTCCTGGCTCTTCTGCCTTGTAAAGCACGTATGCAGAGGGTTCCCATTGCTATAAAAGCATGTTGCTGACTAACGTTGAACTTGTCTGTCAGGATTCCCAGGTCACACCCTGCAGAACTGCTCTACAGCCAGTCAGCCCCAAAGCACGCGTGGAGTTATCACATCCCAGATGCAGGACTCCATGGTTGTCTTTGCTGAGCATCATAAGGCTGCTGTCAGCCCACTGCTGCAGCTTGCTGAAGGTCCTCAGCTTAATAGTCCTGCCCCTCAGTCTTTCAGCTTCTTCTCCCTAAATTTCATATCACCCACCAGAGTTTGCTAAGAACACACGCTGTCCCCTCATCCAGATGGCCAATGACATTAAACAGTACGACCCCTGAGGAATGCTACCTGTATATGGCTGCCAGGACTTCCAACTACTAAACAAAGTGTTAGTCCAAAAACCCAGCTGTCTTTTTATCCACCTTGCAGTAAATCCTCCCATTTCCCTGGTTTGTCTACAAGTTTACTGTGGAAGATCTTGTCAAGGTAAAAGCTAAAGTAAAGGTATCAACATCCACTGCTCTCCCCGCATACACAGAGCCCATCATTTTCATTGCAGAATGCGATCAGGTTCGTCAGTCTCCATGTGCTCATAGTAAATATGTAGTAGCTGCTCCCAAAGACTTTGTTCTTCATGTATCTGGAAAGGCCTGCTGTGAGGACTTGCTCCCTGATGTTCCCACTTACTGATGTGGGACTATAGTTGTTCCTTCATTACTTTTCTGAAAGTAGGCATAACAGTCCTCATTTTCCAGTCATGGAAAACCTCTCCTGAACACAGAGAATGGTTTTGGGTGACATCGACCAGCTGATTCAGCTCTCTCCCAGAATTCAATTCTTCCTTGTCATGGAGGGGATATGCAGATGACCTCCTCTACCTCACTTGTCTAAATGCTGCTTTCTGGACAACACTGAGAACAGAGACTGGGAAGCCTGAGATCAAAACTTGCCAACAGAGAATGGTGTGCAAAAGGCCTTGAGAATCAAAGTTTCTTCAATGTCCTTTGCCATCAAGTTGCCTGCTCACTGGCAACAGTAAACCAACATATTCCCTGGTATTCCTTTTGCAGTCAAATTATGTATATGAAGGTCTTTTTTGCCCTTCACATCTATCCGGTGTCAAATCCATCTGTGCTTGGCTTTCCAAACTTTCTCCCTGGAATAACTCTGGGTGGTAATTGGGCATTGCCTCTGGGTAGCCTGTCCCTGCCTCCATTTTTTTTTCTTTGTGCCTGACCTCACTAGGGAGTTACACACTCAGCCCAGCTGGCATCCTGACATGTGTTCATTTTCTTGAGCGCTGAAACAGTCCCTTCTTACCCTTTGAGAAAACTGCCTAGGAAGATCAACCAGCTCTTTTAAGTTCCTCTGCCTTGTGGGGCAGTATCCCCTGTGGTCATGAGGCTTCTTCCCAATACTCAGCTTCACTGAAATGCTGTTCTTGATCATGGTCTGTAGCAGACATCCACCACAATGTCCCCTTTGTTCCCTATCCATAACCCCTGGACAAACCTGTTACTTATTTCATAGCAGTCCTCTGTGTGTTTGATGAATTCTGCACAGCATGCAATACCTCCTCCTTGCCTGCATAAAAGAGCTTGCAGTCATCCGTTACATTGCTCCAGTCATGCAAACCAACCCATCCCTCCAATGACACCATAGCTCTGGGGCTGCTCATGGTCTTACAGCATCTCCTTCCCCATCATGTATATGTTCGTGTTTCCCTTTTTCCTCCCTCTGTCATCATTTTCAGTTTCAATATACGAAAGGAAAGATATGTCATAAACACCTAGTGTAGACTTGGAAGAAAAAATCTTCACAAGAGGCTATCTTGGGGCAGGCAAACAGAGGTACAAGCTCTACACTCCCATCCAAGCCAGATCAGGCCTAGATGCAGTACGTGTTCAAACTCTAAGCCAGTAAGTTCATGTCTACATGGGTGCAGTGCTGTACCAACACAGCTATGCCACCTCTGCGCTCTGCATACACAGCAGTTCGGGTGCTATTTGTCACGTACCGGGTTCCCAAACCTTCTGAGACCACCTGTTAATCTCAATAGTAAGTCTAAATATACAATTAAACTGCAGATCCATAGGCAACGGTTCCAGCAGCAATGGGCAAGTCCATACCCAGTTTGGGTGGCTACAGTCTGCTGAATCGAAACCACTGTGGACACTTGCTTGGAAGTTTCTTTACAATGAATCATGCTACACAGGCGTGTTGTTGGCCATGCTGAGACAGGAAAAGCAATTCAGGCCTTAGCAAGAAACATGAAAAAGGCACTTGAGAAACTCCATATCATCTATCCTTAGTGAAGCCAGGAAAACATTTTCTAAGATTCTCCCTGCTGGTCTTCATCTTAATGCAACATCCCCCAAACCAGCCCTTCTCAAACATCTATCCCCATCAGTTTAACATCTACTTGCCATTAATGAGTTTGACTTGCTCCTGTCTGCAGCAGGAAGACTTGCAATCTGCACAGTATGGTACACAGCTTGATGAGCAACATCAAGCACACCCCTTTTGTATGCTATAGCCAACCTGTTAAAAATAGAAACAGACCAAAGCCTTCTTAAGGAGGGATTTCTCTTTCTCCCACCATCAGAAGCAGTTCTTCAGACCCATAATTTAACTGTTTGTCTCATTGTAGAGGTGCTAAAAAATTTGTCAAAAGACTTCAGCTAGTTAGTCTGCAATTTAGCTTGAAAAGTTTGTTTCTTCCCATTCTTTCTAGTTTTTGAATAAAGAGATAAGGGATAACGCCTGCTTGCCATGGTAGGTACACGAGCTATAATTTGCAATGAAATATCATGAACTGTGCCACACTACAGAAGCTTTAATTAGAGTAATTTAAGCACATTGTAACTTACCAGTGATTTTGCATTCAGTATATTTTAAACAGCTGAGCCCTGAAAAAAATGCAGTGATTTGCTCACCACCACATATCAATGGGCTTCTGCAGCTGTGGAATCACACTCAAATCAAGCTTGCACAGGCAGCCAAATTACTCCTCAGGAACTGGAGAAAATCAGAGAATGACATCCCTAGAGACGGACCGTTAAAGAAAAATTAACTGTTAGGGCTCCTATGTGATTTTAAGCTATTTGTATCCGGATGGCAGACTTCAAGGGTCATTTAAAAAATACTAATATAACAGTTCCTAGATATTTCACCTATCTAATCTCTTTAGACTCACATATTTGCTGTTTCCCATTGGAGCAAGAGACAGATGGCTGGTCTGTACATAGTGCCATGAAGGTGTCCCTCTAGTTAGCAAAAGCAGACAAATTCACTCCAAGAGAATATGATGTTAAGAGTACTGTGAGCATGGACTCACTGTAGAAAGGAAAAAAGATACCAGGTACTACTTGCTGGCAGTTTTCAACCAGCTCTTAGGTAAAGGATAACCTCACCAGGCTGCAATTAAGAAATAAATATGCTTTTGAGTGGAGGATTGAGGACTAGAAAAGTTTTTTTCCTAACTCTTTCTTGGCAATTACATTAGCATTGTATATATCCCCAGTGTATTTTATTATTATGTAGGCCTTTGTCACTTCCAGAAACTGGAAAATATTAAAGATTCTTTCATTCCTTGCAAGCTGCTTAAATCAAGACCAACTACAGGTAGAAGACACCTAATTTGATTGCACTTTTACACACGCTACACAAGCACTTAGCAGAAAAACATTAATCATCAGCAGCAGCATCATCATCATTCCTCCACTGTGCCTCTGTAAGGTGCCTGCAAAGGCTGGCTCATGCTGTGCATCCGGCACAGGTCTAAGTCCAGGCTCATGCCCAAACATACATGCTCAAAACACAGAAATCCCTAAGCATACACGACCAAGCATATCATACCCTGTGTCTGCTAGCAGAGAAGCAATCAAACCCACCTCAGATACACGGCAAAAAGAGAGGCTAACTGCCCATCTACCATTGTTCTGCACGCCCAACATGAGGACCAAGATGGGGCTCACTTGAGCCAAAGCGCTGATCTCCTCCTCTCAGCCAGGGCCCATCAGAGGCTGATTTGGATAGAAAAGTGGCAGCTCAAACGTCAGATGTGCAAAACCCTAAATATTTCCATTAAGGAGAGACCAGCCTGTAAACAGAAGATTTTTACACTTCAAAGTTTAGAAAGGTTAACATCCCTGAGATTAAATGTTCACTACAGCACCTGTAAGTGGTAGAGTAAGGTATCAAATCTGTAAAGGACATGCAATTTCCACACAAAAGCAAGGGATTCCTCTGAAAACACTCTCTCCAGGCAAGGATTGCTCTGATAATATTTTCAAAAGACAGCACAACAAAACAGCTAATCATTATAGGTTTCCAGAGGACATCCTGTATAGTTAATTCAATCCTAAAACACAAAAAATAAGCACTTTATTCCAACACCGTTGGGTTTTTTTGGTTTTTTTTGTTTTTTGTTTTTTTTTAACTACCTTTCTGAAAAAGTAATTGAGTCAGCTGTTCAAGTGACAGCATTCACAATGGGGAAAGGATGAGTCTTCAGTGAGTGATTAAATTCTGGAGCAACCCATTTAGATAACCATAAAAATATTTTATTGCAGATCTAGCCCGAATTCAGGAATATGTTTGTGTCACAGGACTAAAGAATAAGAAGAAAAGCCTTTAAAAAATGTTTTTCCTTTCTTAGTCTATAACTTTCAAATGTTCCTATTTCTGAGACAAACCTGTCACGGGCCAGCCTCCCATTGCCCACCAGGCTGTCCCTTCATGCCTCTCAAAGCCATGCATGCCTTCCGCCCGCACAGCAGGCACCAAATTTCATTAGCGTACTCTGACAGGAGACTGATTTTTAGGGCTGTGACTGTGCTAAGGACACAGATGAACCCTCGCTTGGTTCGAGGGCTCATTTTGTCTACAAAACTAATAAAACAACAATAACCAAACTTCACAAAGCAATAATACTGAACAAAACATCTACTTGAATGACTACTGATAGCACTCACAAACCAACACACAGATGCATCTCACTTGCAGCCCTCAGCAGCAAGGATCCAGTGTTTCCTCCCAGGAGGATCTTCTCCCACAATATTTACTTCACCATAAAGGGTTTATATCATCAGTCCCTGCGATGACCATTACATGGGTCATGCAGTTCCTGTTGCTCCAGTCATCTCTCCTTGTCTCTGGCAAGGAGCAGGGTGCCAAATCTGTCAGTGCTGACTCCTCCATAAGCAATACCTCCTTCGCATCAAATCTGCAAGCAGAAGGAAAGGTGGCTAAGGAATCAGGATAAAGAGAATGCAACCCATCTCTGACCACCGTAAATCAGCTGGGCCCACTACTACAGATAAATTCCATCAGTAAATCGTTTCCTAGGAAAATAAAATAGCCTTCGTTTCTGGATACATTATATAAGATTTCCTGTTTTACTCATCAATCCATCTTGCATTTGATCCATAACAAAACTTAAATGAATTGTTTTTTCATAAAATACTTGTCAGCAATGTGTAAAGGTGTCATTAGTTATTGTGACCTAATGCAACACAACCTATTTTTTATGATCAAAAAAATATGAAGGCCTTAATATACTCAGAAGAGAGTTATCAACAGGAATTATAATACAAGACTTGGTAGCTCCTACAATGTAATCTGCATTTTTCCTTTGAAGCATGATTAGAAAAAACAATATTTGGTAGTATCAGCAATTTATGCAACACCATTATTTACTGCCTCAATTTCATTACCTTCTCAATGGTTAGTCTAGTTTTGTACTAATAGTTACCTAAACACTCACTGTTCTACTTAATCATATTGCTTGTTCACATGCACATATTTAATACTAATCAATTTGTTAATTTCAAAATGCTGGAAAAGCCTCAAATCAAACAAATCCTCCCCTTTAAAAACAAAGTGCTAAAAAAACCTTTGTCTCTACAAAATTTTACTGCATATCTTTTGAGCTTGACTTCATCTCTAAATGCCACCCAGAGCATCTTCTCAGCAAATTTCAAAGCACACACAAGATGGGGGGGAGGGGGGAAAAAAAAAAAAAGAGAATGTTGAAGGAGAAGTTTTTATACAAGTGGGTCACAACGAGCCGTAGGTGCTTATTCATTAACACTTACCTAAGAATGTCCAAGAGCCTCAGGTGCTCTGCATAAGAAAACAGGTTGAAGCAATAAATCTTTTGAGGAAATATTAGGTGTTTTGGCTGTATTAATAATTGTTCTGCTTCCTTCCTTCCCAATCTATCAGGTAGGCAGTATCTCATAGTTCTCCAACTTCAGTTTTTTGTCTCCTGAATGACCACTTTATTAACCCCAGGTGTGGGTGGGTCATATTCACGAGAAAGGGTCAGTCATGTGAATTGAATTTGGTATAAAACTCTCCCAGGAACTCAGTTCTGCCTATAGGTGCTGTGAGGTTTAGGCTGAAGTTTTAAATGTGTGTAGTCTAGTAGGTGATGCTGATTGAAGTGCTTAATTTAAAGTTCATCTTTGTAAGTTGCTACTCTTGCTAATAGCAGGTATGTAAACAAGGAATTAGTTAAGTTTTGTTTTATTGCTGTTTTCTTGGCTATAGGTTTACTTTTTGAAGAGCTGTAGTTGGCTATGGAAATGTGCTGTGCACAGAGAAGTGCCGAGTTATGGGTTCTGTTAATGTACTTGAAAATGGTAAAAGGTAATAAGACTTTGTAGGTTGAGAGAGAGAACACAGAGAATGGTGTGGTCTAAGCTAACTTGATATTAGCGAGGGTATAATGCAGCTATTTGCATGCAGAAAACTAAACTGGTCAGCATGTTTGTTTTGTGGTTTTTCATTATGACTGTGTATTGTATTTTATGACCCTGTTTTTATTTCTAAGGGAATCTCCTTTTGAAATGTATTCCTTGAGGTATAAAATGTATTGTAGTGTTGTCCATTAGTACTGGCTTACAAAGCAGGAGGTAGTAGTCTCCTATGAATCTAGATTATGAATTGTTTATGTCTTTTCTATTTTAAACCTGTTTTCAATACTTTTGGCTGTATCTACTGTGATGCTAAAGAGATGACATATATCAAGAAGAGTAGAACTTAAGTCTATTTGAACTGAATCTCTATCCCCTTCCTTAAAGGGGGGTGGGGGGATACGATAATAAAAATAACTTTATTTGATGTAATGTCCTTGGAGCAAATTGGTCTTGAACACTAAGTTACTGATTAATGTATGTTTGTAGAAACCTGGCCCTCTAAGATACAGTTATTTAGTATTCTGGGCTATCCTGTTGCTACCTTTAATAGGCCTTCAAAGGCATGCAGCTTAAATAGTAATTTAAACCTAAGGTTGTTACCAACTGACTATGGGCCTAATAAGCTACTGCCACTGGGAATAGTTAATGACAAAAGTGTCCCACTTATTTGTAACTCGTGTGTGTTAATTTTGTTTATGCTTTAGCATTTGCTGTCATGATGCTTTTCAAAAAAACAGGACAGTAAACTTCTCTCAGCCTTAAGGTTATCTATTAAGTTTGGTATGTGGCTTTAACTTCAGGATGAACTTGATATTTACTGTACTGGAATAATGCCAAGACAATAGCTTTGAAGTGTAAATTTCCTGTTTTATTAGCCCAAGAAGTACAGATGGGCACTGGTAATGTAGGTCTACCTTGCCCAGAGAGTATGGTGGTATGCCTGAGGGAGTGTAGCCTGTAGCTGAGAGCATTTCATCCTCTCTTGAGGGTTATCCTGTGGCTTTACAGGAGTGCTGCTTGATTAAGGTGCAATGATAAGAGGAGGTCCTTCTGCCCTTGTCCCTCACTGACCTCTCCCTAGCTGCCTGTTCAGCATTGCCATCCTTTCTGTGGCTGCTGTTCCTTTTCACTTATGGAATGACCATTTTAAATCCAGTTTGCTGCTTTTCCATTTAGCCATGCAGTAAGTCTGCTGTGACTTTCCTTATTTTTTTTTAAATTGCTTTAAGACTGTGGCCTTGAGAGACTTCCTAGTCTGGGAAGCTAAAAGGGAAGGTACTGGGAGGGGCAAATGCTTCCTTAAGCTGTTTGCTGTGATTTGCAGTGTGGATTGGTGGGTCCTCTGCAGGCTACTAACAGGGATAAGAGCTTGCTGGTGTCTGTTAGATAGTCTTTCCTTTCTTTAGGGATCCTTTTATTGCTGAAAGGAACATATGGATATGCAGTGTAAAGGGCTTCCACAGTTAAGGAATGAATGTGTTGACTTATACTCTAATGTTGATATGTGTTAACAGTCTGTATAAGTAAAATGCATGTTTAGGCTATGTAAATACATATGTAGACACACAGGATGTGTTTGTCTATATATATACAAGCTGCAAATTAACTCCTGTTGCCATATTTTTAATTCTGAAAAACAGCCACCTCTCAACACAAAGTATGGTTTTTTTGAGCTCCTTCATTAATCATAGCTTCATGGTGTTCTTTATTCCTCATACTGATGTTGCACATAATGGTGAGTGTCAGACTGCCTTGAGATGTTGAACAGACTATCAAAAGATAAATTTTCTGTAAGACTTAATTCAAAGAGATTTATATTCCTGCAGCTCTCCATGTTTCCAAATATGATCTCATGAATTTAAATAGATCAACTACAGTTGATGTCTCTTCTTGATCTATTTGAATTGCTTCTGAAGCTACTGATCATATGCTTTTGTCTCCTTCCTGCTGGTGTTGCAGCTGCTTTTTCATTCAAGGCCCAACTTCTGAGCTTCTGGGATTATTCCATGCTTCTAAAATGGCTCTAAAACTGTTAGTTCTTACAAGTAATCAATGCTAGTTCATTCTTGGCAAGGATTTAATCCACACCACAGTTTTGATGGAAAGGTTCAATTACTCTTTCTCTTAAACTTGATTGTCAGAAGCAAAAGGAATGAAGAAGAGACAGTTTCAATAACTCTTAATGATATTGTGCCTTACTCTGCAATTAATACTATTTATAGCTTTATGTAGACTCTCTTGTGCCTCCTCCTTCATATAGAAAGGTGAATTAGTGCTTACTAAAAATCCATAATAACAAAATAACTCCTGTAAATAACTTGTTTATAGTTCATTTGAGCAGTTAATTAGGAGTATAGTATTGTTTATCTGTTTGGTGACTGAGCAGAACGCAAAGTTTCTAAGGAAAGCATGAGTCCATACCCATGCTGAATGTGTTTTCCACAAATATAACAATTGGTTGTCTTACAGGATTAGGTAATATCTTCTGCTATGGATGCTTCTGAGTAATAGTCTTGTTGAAACTTCTAGAGAAACAAGCTTGCCATTTGAAAAGTTCCCATTTTGTTGTTCACTAGAGTATCTTGTCTACCAAGGGCTGTGAATTTCCTTTCCTGCTCCTGCCATCCTCTTGTGTGGTGGTGTGTGTATATGTAGCATCACATATGAGATAGATAGCTGACCTACAAAAAAAGCCTCTTCTGTGAGTATGTGATCTGCCTTCAAGTGCACAAGAGAACTTTGGATGTAGAAAATTAAATATCTCCCAGATGTTTATGCCATGCTAATTTTGTTTGAATATGCATGTAGTAAGTACCTACAACAATTCTGATGTGCACAAGTCATATCATGTAAGAATTGTTTGCATAATACATACAGAGATGTTACTCCTCCCCAAGTGTATGGTAGCAAATTAAGATTTCCTTTGTGGAGAAGCTATGTTTCAGGATTGTCTTTTTTTTTCTGAAGACTCAACAAGGATGACAAAATATATCAAAGCAGTTAATTTGTTCACATTTTACTCAAGTGTTGCCAAGCCTTTGCCCTAATGGCTTCCTAATGGATGCTTAAGAATTTGTGCTGGTGTTCATAACTCTAGTAAGCAGAAAACTCTCAATACATTATGGTTGATAATTACATGTAAGTTTAGTTAATAGGATTAATAAGCTGTGGTGAGAGGTCAGTTTTTAGCTGTCACACATTTGGGAGTTCATTGTCAAAGATATGTCACCTGCTATGTCCTAGTGTGATGCTTTTTAAAAAAAGTTGGGGGATGGAAAGGAGGAAAAGTGTGTTTGATGTGATCTTCTGAAGGTCAGTAAGTTGGATAACTAAATAGAGAATGAGCTTTGTCCAAAATGTCTGTAATTTAGCTGTGTCATCCTGTAACTTGTAACTCTGGGTATATTTTGTGCTTCTCTAAAACATTGCTGCACAAGTTTAATCTGGTATCATACAAACTTTAATTTCACTGTGGCAGCTTGCCAGGAGGCAGACAGAGGTAACCTTCCCCCTCTTCGGTCATAAACTCCTTTCCTTACCCATCCTAAAAAGGCTGATGCAGATGCTGTGGGTAGCTGCTTCCCTGTATACACTGAGGGATCGTTCCCTCCCAACACATGCTGCTAACAGAGAAACCAGAAAAAAAATCAATACAGATATTTTAGGTTTTCTGACTTGTAGTCTAAGTAACAGCTTTCATGGTGATAACTGGGAGTAGGTTGTTCTTGGCTCTCTTGTTGTCATTGAAGGAAATGTCTGGGGGACAAACGAAGAAGCAGCCAGAAGGGCATAAGCACCACATGGGGAATTTGACAGAGGCATGTTATGGTATGCACTCTGTGGCCTAATCACAGTGCTTCTTTACTCTCCATTGGCCATATTGCAGTAATGCAGGTGGAAATGTTTTTCCCCCCCAAAGAGGGCGGGGGGAAAAAACAACCACAAAGGAAACCCGCAAACCTCTCAAACCCAACAACAACAAAAACACCCAAAACAGGGGAAAAAACCAAGAGGGGAGACTTAGGAAACTTAATGGATGTGATCTTGCTAGAGTGAATAGAAAGGAGCTTCAGGGATAATGCTGGTTTATTCATAGCCAGTAACTATTCTTCAGTTTGAGGAGAATAACAGTCAAGAATCAGAAATACTTCTTGCTCTGTTCAATTCCCCCTGCTATATGTTCACAGGACACAAGGGCAATGTACAAATTGAATAGTAGTTACAGAATTCTTGCATGATGGTCTAATAGTAATGTACTGTGTGACTTCACTACTGTCCAGTATGCTGTCATTTTTTTCTGGCTTTAATACAAAATGCAGATTAGGGATGCAGGATTTTTTGTGCTGTATTGGGCTATGTCTGTAATAGCATGTGCTTCTTCAGAGAATAAAAAAAACCCTCTTGTGCTGGAGTGTTAGATACAGTCTTTATGTCTAAATGTGGTGAGCATATGAATGTGAAATGTAAGAGGAGATTTGCCAACTGCTGATATCTTTCTTATTTCTCTGCCTCCATATGTCTTTCCACTGGCTGCCTCTTACATCACAGTTTCCATTCCTCTGCTCAGATGCTTTTATATCATCTTTGGAAGAAGGATCTGTGCTGTTCTAACAGAAGGCATGCATAATGTGAGCTACTTATTGAAATAAAAGCACTTTCTTGGACTATACATTGATTTTGCTGAGCTCTCCTTTGAGCATACAGGTAGGGAGGCTGGGGGGGAAAAAGGCATTACCTTTTGTACCTGGATAGGTCTGCAGTCCCTCAGTTGCAGTGAACTTCAATCAGTGTGTGACTCTGCAGAAACATTTGGCTATGTGGCAGAAAAATCATCCCAGCTGTGACTCTGTAGTTCATTCTGTTTACATACACCAGCACACAAGATCACTTTTATTCAACATGCCTAAAATTCCTAAGGAGGTGTCTAACATGTTCTTGGGCATTATTAAAAAATATTCAGGTTTGCAGTCATGTGCATATCGTTACATTTATTCAGCTGAAGAATGGAAAATGCAGTTTCAAATGCATGAATAAAAAGTACAAGCTACTTAATAGACTTGCTTTGCAAGTAAGTGTTTAAGCTACTGACTTAAAAGTCTTGTTTAAATAACAAAAGTGTAATTTTCTAACAATTTGAACTAAAATACAAATATTAACTGGAAATGTTACTGGTTATAAGATAGGTACAAACCAGACCTTATGTATAATGTATGGTGTCAAAACCTGTGGTTCTTTTGTCTTTTGGGCAATTAGAAGCCTAGCAACTGAATTAAAGATTTTAAAAAACCTGTTATTTGAATAAAGAATAAAATGCTTTTAATGGTACTTATAGGTGCAGGTTTGTTTCCCAAAAATACTCTCTAGTCCCCATGCAAGTAAAATAAGATGAGGTGATTTTTTATGGGCTTGAGATGCCTTTTTTCTGGTCCCTCAGGTATGCTCCTCTGGAGTGGGACTTGTGACCTTCAGCAGCTCTGTGCCTGCCTCCAGCCCAGCTTGCATCCCAGGCTGCCGCAGCTGAAGTGGGGCTGGATGCTGTGTGGTAGTCGGATGTTCTCCTGCAGCACTTGCTGTATGGCTGACATGCCCTGGCAGTACTGTGTTTTTGGCCCTGACCTAGTGTGTCTTTAGGCTAGGCACTTAGCCTAAAGAATGTTAGCCTGAATCCTCGCAAGTTTCTTGCCTGAATAGTGTTTGTGTATTTGGCTGATCAGTGAGGCTTCAGGCAGGAGTGAAGTAAGGACCTGACAGTAAGTGGTTTGGATGCTCATGCAGGGCTTGGAAATATGCATAAATTAGAACTTGTAGTAAAGGCTTAGTGGTTCAGATATGGAATTCTGTCTCTCCAGGGTTGGGTACACAGTCACCTAAGATGGAGACTTCAAGATATTCTTGTGTACTTGGAGAATAATGATTTTTTTCAAAGGAGCAAATAATCTATATTTGCTTTTCCAAGTGGCTATGAAGTACTTAGAGCCATTATTTCACTGAGTAAATCCTTTATGTTGCAAACAGTCTTTGTGCCTGTAGATTACTGGAGATCATCGTAAGCAGAGGCTGGGGTGATGTAATGCGCTGTCTTTCTGCTTAAAGACTGTCTCCTGGATTGATAGCTGGAAAGCACACTTAGGATAGTATTCTGACTCATGAAATATTGCTGAGATAAAGGAATTTGTAGAAGTGCAACATGAAATTGTCTATGAAGGAGTAAGGGGGGAAGTATCTGGACTGTGCTTTCTGAAATCATGGATGTAGGCTTTGTGGTAAAGCTGACAGTACAAAGCCCCTCCTTCACACACTGTGCTTTGAAATAAAGGCAGAAGCACTTTTGAGGTATACACCCTTCACAGAGCTCACTTGGTTTGTGGGTGCTTCAGTAGTTCTGGTGCCAGAGGATGATGGGAGTGCCAGGTTGGGCTGAGCTGGTGGCAGCCAGGGGTGTCCAGGTGTGGAGGGCCAGGCTGAAACTTCTGCCTGAATGAGGAGGAAGCCTTGCTTACCAGAACAGGGTTTCCAAAATCAGTCTTGGCTTTACCCTTCCTATCTGTATGTTAAGTGAGGGTTTAGGTGCCACCTTTGTGAAGGAGGTATGGAGACAGAACATTCCTGTGGGATGTGATAGTGAGCAGCTGATTGTGCCTAACATCCTTTTAAATTCAGTTTCTCATGTATCAGAAGTGATTGAATCTTACCTTTTTAAAGAATACTTTGATTTTTGGTACGCATATCATTAATGCAAAACAAACAATCTCAAGTGTGTGCTAACTGATTATCTTATGCAAATTATCTTAAGTTCATCTTGGGTAACACTCTTGTTTCATTCTAGGGAGTTTAAAGATGCACTTTGAAATGCAGACTAATGACTAAATGAATTACACCTTAACAGAGTTTTGCTCCACTCAGGGAGGGAGGATATCAGGGATTACAATTTAAAGCAGCTGAGAAGATGCACCACCACTGCCTCTTATACCTAACAAATCAGTACGGCATCAAAGGAATTGCTGTTTAATGGCTGCTCAGGTCTTCATAAAGAAAAGCAGTGACTGGGACGTGTTTTATGGGTGTATCAGTCTTTGCTGCAATGGGAATGTGGCACAATCATTGCTGTATGATTTTAGTCAGTGTAAAGAAACTTCTACAAAAACCTCTTTAACACAGTGTATAATCACTATAACTCACAGGGGAGCACTGTTATTCGAGGGAGGATGGTTTATCTTGCATATCTAACGTTTTTTCTAATTATAGTGTTTTAAACAATGGCTAATAAAGCAAGCTACACACCGTCGTTTAAAAGCTAATAGCTGCATTCCACTTCAGAGGAGTGGTGTTGGCTTTCCTTCTCCACCAGACAGTGGTGGTCTTTGTAAGGCACTGTCCCCACCATTATATTCATCCTGCATGCTAAATGCTGAAACTCTACCCACATACAGATATGTTAATGTTGGATCATTAAGTACAAGTCAAGCCTTTCTTATCTTTTATCTGTACTCTGGGAACAACTCATTCAGTGTGGTCTGACAATGTGTTGAATTGTAATGAGCCACTAAGGGAAAAGTATCTCTGTAAAGTACATGTTGCCCCTGTGAAGGGTGGGTCTATCTGACTATGGTTCTGCCAAACAAATGTTCTGTTTATTGCTCCGGCTTCTCTTGTATTTCACCCTCCACCACTTGGCTTCACCTCTGTAGGTGAACAAATGCTGTAAATTTGGTCTTACTGAAAAATTAGTGGCCTTCTGATAAACAGCATCTTGGAATGCCTTACTCATTTCTTACTTGGGCTACTAATCAGACAAAAATAGGTATCATTAAATACAGTATCAGTTCTGAGGTGTGAGTTGCCTCATTTTTCCACTTTCATACTAGGAAAATAGAGCTAATAAATGAAAATGTCAAGAACCTCTTGAACCTCAGTGGCCCTTGATTAACAGATAACGCTCCACACAAAGGAGGCAACTGATGATTTTTCTTCACTCTGAATGGGCTGTGTTTAGTCTGTGAAGAAACATGTATGCACAGACCTGGGAACATTGACTGTTTTGATCTCTCAGTCTCTATTCTGTGTTGTTTAACTGTAGCTCTACATACTTTCCCACCTTCACACTTCTTCCTTACCCTGCATTAAACTTCAAGCCGAGGGTAAGATGAGACAGGATAAAATATGCATCAGCAAAACAAGTTGTCTAGCTGAAGTCATTGTTCAGATGACTTACTGTTGTTAAACTTTGTTCTTAGTTCTTCCTGCTACCATTTCTTGTTAACTGCAACAAAATTTCACACTTAAGGTGCAACAAATTGGTAAGAAGGAAGAACTCACGCCTACTAAATTCTATGTGCTTTCTCCTGATTTAACTTAGTTTAGATTTAATTGATAGGGAATAAAATGAACAGATTTTGTGTCATACTGTGACTTAGATACAATTTAATGCAGAAATATTGTTTAAGAGTATTTACAGCGGGTTCCTTGACCTGCTGTTTCCTCTTCTACTTAATAGTGGGTGAACTGAATGCTGAAAAGGCATCTTAACAAGAAAATGATACAGGTATCTCTTTGAGAGGTCTACTGTGCAAAGCATGCAGTTATGTTGGGGGGAAATAAGGCCTGATGAACACACAAATATAAGGCTGAGGCAAGTAACTTGTATACCTACAGTTTTCTAGCATGGCTGGAGGGGTTGGATGTGTTAGGTTCCGGTTGCCAGAGGACAGTGGTGTTTAGAGAGACTCAGCTTCTGCTGCACCCAGGTCTGACTGCTCCAAATGCATTTTGCCTCATGTGTATCAGTTTTATTTCC
>NW_010243260.1:0-22923 GCF_000690775.1 Eurypyga helias | reverse complement strand
GGGGAGTATTGAGGCCCCTGGCAACCATTCAGTTGAAGTGCTGGTGCTTGACCAGGACCTTGGCAAATCTTTTTATCCTGGTAGTCTGTCAGGACTGTCTTATCAGCCTGTCTGGACTGGGGATGCAAACTCTGCCCCTCAGCCTGGCAAACTGTATCTGCATCCTGCTTTCCTGTGACTGAGTAGTGGAAGGACATGGGACAGAAAGCAAGGCCCATAAAGAGAATCACAGAATGGTTTGGGTGGGAAGGCACCTTAAAGAACATCCAGTTCCAACCCCCTAGCTGTGGCCAGGGACACCTTCCACTAGACCAGGTTGCTCAAAGCCTCATCCAGCCTGGCTTTTTTTTGACCAGGAAGACAACTTTTACTTTACTCAGCAAGCATGCATGTCACTAGCTGTCACACAGCTCAGAAGTTTCTGACCTACCTAATGAAGTACAACTGTGTTGCAGATGTTACAGCTTATGTTCTGCTCAGAAAGGCTGTTTTGCATGAGGCAGCATGGCTGTGGCAGACTGCAACATCATTGTTCAGAGGTACTGAGGCAGCATTAGCCATTAGTAGTTGCACATGTTGCTTTCCAGGATGGCAAATAACTATTTCCTGGTGGAAGTAACCATTGACTGGCTTCTATGGCTTCTATATGGTATGGTAGTTTAACACTGACAATGCACTCAGTTGGGCAAGGAGGAGCTGTTTCACACTAAAATTAAAGCTTAGAGCAGCAGGGGGTTTAATTATGTGTTGTCATCCACAGTGACCATTTGATTCCTTTAAGGTTGAGATGGTGAAGGAGCGGAGGGTAGACTGATGAATGTCTTTGGTTAAATGCTGCCTACATCTTCAAGGTCAACTTCCCTCTGGATGTTTCTGGAACTTTTTAATCAAGGGTGACACAAGTTAGGTACAGTTAGTTGTTTCCAGACTTCAGCATGGAACTGAGGGTGGGGTGAGCTTGCCTTTGCAGCTTGTGTGCTTGCTGCTTCAGAGCTGCTGGTTGGGATGCAGGTGTCTGCACAAGCTCTCTTTCAAAAGGCTGAAAATGGAATAAGTTTCTCTGAAGAAAGAGCTGTTCTCATAGTTTAAATGTTTTGGGTGTGCTTGGGTGGTCTTCCAGCTTTGGTGGTGGTGGGAGACAATGCTCTTGAAAGCATATTTCAGGGCTCTAAGTGCTACAGGGGCAGGAAACACTTATTTGTGTAGGCTGCAGTCTTCAGCACTTGGCTCCTGGCTGCCTGCCTCCCACTGGAGCTTGTTGTGGGTGGGCAATTATATGATGCTATCACCTGGGCTAAATGGTGTAGCAGGGCTCAGTAATAGTGGCAGAGAGTTGTGGGAAGCTTGGAACCCACTGGGATGCTGCTGGCACTCAGGATCTTTAGCTGTGCTTTTTTTTTCCCACAGGTTCTGGAGTGCTTGAAGGACCAAGATGCTACCACTTAACCAAACTCTGAGGAGTTCAGGTTGTAACTAAGTAAAGGCAGAAAAATCCTGAGTCCTTAATGCTTGGCTTAATGACCACCACACAATTGTTGTAAGGACTCTGGACTTGCACAGAGTGTAGGGATGGCTGGGTAATAGTTACAGCTTTAATTCCTTTTAAGTGGTTGGGGTGTCAGCAGTAAATTTTGCTGTAGATGGGCACATACAAACATAAGTTTAAGAGCAAACCTGTTGGGAAAGAACTCTAATATTGACAAGACTATGCTGATGTTATGGATTGAAAAACAAAAGTCCATTACCTTGTAAAGGTGACAAGTTTTTCTGGCACTTCTGTACTCAGTCTGAGCTGGCACATTTTGCTTTGCTACAGTGGTGACAGTCTGCAAAATCCCCACTGAAGGCTACTGTCTGCAAGAGCTGATACACTTGTGTTGGCAGAGGCGGGGGGGAAAGCCAAACCACTAATGTTCACCCCTATGTCAGCTTCTTACCTGTCTTAACAAGTTACATGTCTTAATGAATTTCACATAGCAGTTTAGGCTGGGTGGGGAAAAAAGGTTTTGTCTAAATTTCTGTTGCATTGTTCCTCAGTTGCATCTTGCTGGTGAGACAAAGGCTTCAGTGGAGTTTATGAAGTTTTAGGGACCTGAATCCTGCTGTCACTGTGTTAAACATTATTTCTGATTGATCTACATTCATCTAAATAGAGGAGTTGGATGTTGCCTTCTCTGAATCTGACTGAACTGTTGTAATGTGTACTTTGCAAGGCTTTACAAACCCTGAGACTTAGCTTATGCAATGACTTTTGAAAGAAGGGGCTTGCTTTCTAAAGTAGCTTGACTGAGGAAGACAGAGGACTGTAATAGTGTCTCAGCAGCTGCTATTCTATTGCAAGTACCTTTTTAAAAAAAGCAAACATGTTCTACAGCATGTTGGTTGCATGACTGGAAGACACTCCCTGGGAGACTTAAATGTTGTTTTCTTCCAGTTCCTCGTTTGGACAGTGAAGACACGACAGTAATGGCAGAACTTCCTTTTCTTGAAGCTGATGTCAGAGAGATATTTGAAAGTAAGTCTCATGCTGTTTTGGGTTAAGTTCTATGCTAGATTCTGCTTTACATTAATGATAGTCTAACTGATCAGGGACTTGGCATATCCCTGATTAAACACTCTTCCAGAGGGACAATTGTCTGTTGGAGCCTGGACATAAATATAATGGGTAATAGCTGATTTTATAATTAGTTTATGACCACAGCTCTTCATCTCTAGAGGTAGGATCTGTCTATTTCCATAAGCATTTGGGTTCTTGCATTTTAAAAAAATAATCTTTGCCTCTTAAGGCATTGGATTTGACAGACAACAAAATTCTTGGAGCATAATTGAATACAAGAAATGGAGATATCTGACTAATGAAATTGCATATGAAATGTATGCAAGCATTCAAATATCTTTAAACCTAGACCTTTCTGTGGAACAACTCCCCCACAGCTGGATTCTTGAAAAATTGTAATAGTATTCATATTAATTCAAAGTGAGTTTCTTTTAGGCTTCTCATATTTAAGCCACTGCAAAAATAAATGTGGGCTTTTCATATAGGGAGACAGCTGTATTACCTGTGTCTTGGGTTGCCCAATATTAAAATATTTAGGTTGTGTATTAATTTTTAGGTTTGCCTATTTAACTTTGACTATTTTTCATGGATGTGGGTTTTGTGGGGGTGAGAACGGGGTCTGGTTTTCCTGCAGGGTTTGAACAAGCATTTTGGTTGTCTTGGAGAGCTGATTTATGAAACCTGCATCTGCCTACATTTTTGTGGCTTCAGGAAAAACAACTTAATCTTGCCATGACTTAGAAGGACTTGAAGTTAAGGCAGGCTGTAACCTGGGGTCTGAAGTACTTTTTTCCCCACACAGATGAGAACTGTCTGGTCTGCAGCATTTATTTGCTTAGATGCCCTCCTTAAAAAGTGGCACTTCAGTGAAGCTGGTCCAGCTGCACTGACTGAAGAAAAGTTGTTCTTTTGCTTCTGTGTAGTTTGACTCAAGTAGCATAAACTTTGGGCTTTCAGTGCCTTGCCTACTTGTATGCAGACAGTATAGATGAGAAAAATCATGTCTTCTGCAACTTTACTGTAGAGGAGATGGAAATGGGAGCTCTCAAGATAGAGAAGGATATGGTAGGAGTTTGGGGTAAGAAGAAAAAACCAGTAATACGTACTTGGGAGGGGAAAAACATAGTGTGTGCTGGTCTGATTAGATAGGAACATGTTGCTGTTACAGGAGAGGTACCTTTAGGGTAACATAGCTGCAGTCCCTTGGTAAGGCCTAGGTTTCTCTACTGCTGTTTGCTATGAAATTGTTGTACCTTAAAGCACGTACGACTTTGCTGGTCTGATTAGATAGGAACATGTTGCTGTTACAGGAGAGGTACCTTTAGGGTAACATAGCTGCAGTCCCTTGGTAAGGCCTAGGTTTCTCTACTGCTGTTTGCTATGAAATAGTATAGTTGTACCTTAAAGCATGTACGACTTAAACAGGGCAAGTGTAGAAATCAGGACTATAATACAGCGACCACTCAGTGCACAGCTCTGAAGAGGCAGTGATTAAATCCTGAGATGGGCTCTCCAGTGGTTTATAGGTTGAGCTATTTGACCTGGTTGGAGGTCCCTGTAGTGAGTCAAACTGTAGACCTGAACTTACTAAACTATTGTAAACAGTTCTTGTTTTAATAGTTGGGCTTTCTTGCTTTTCCAGTTCCTTTAAAAAATTACTTGAAGCCCCGAAGAAAGAGAAGGAAGATCTTGGACAACCCCCAACTTGGGAGAAGAAAGGTTTGGTGTCGTAAGATGAAGGTGGCAAAACAGGAGTTATATAGGAGTAGGCATCGAGGCATGGTCCAGGAGCAAGTTTGGGTGGATGAAAGTTTAGAGGGAGCTCAGCGAGACTGCTCACAAGTACAGGTGGGGCATGGAGAAGACCATCTTTCAGCAGCGCAGCCACTGCCTCCTGGCCAGCAGCCCCAGGGAGGGATCAATGTCCCTGTGCAGGGGCTGACATCACAAGAAGGCACGGCTCCAACCATGGGACCAAAACAAATAGACCAGGGGTGGGAGGCCCCAGAGGTGACCGTGCAGGTGCAGCCCCAGAAGATGAGCCAGGGGTGGGAGGCCCCAGAGGTGACTGTGCAGTTGCGGTCTCAGAAGCCAAGTCCAAGATGGGAGGCACCAGTGGTGACTGTGCAGATGCAGTTACAGCAGTGGGGTGGAGGGCCAGCGCCCCCTCAAGTAACTGTGCAGGTACAGCCACAGGAGTGGGGACAAGGGATGGCAAGTGTCAAGGTCACTGTGAAACTGCGGCTGGGCCATGACCCAGAAGTAACCTTCCTGAAGGACCAAGGTGAGGAAGTGTTAGGGAATGGAGAGCGGCTCTCCCAAAAACAAAATCGGAGAGAGCCAATGGCCAGATCTGAAGATAAGGGAGAACAGACTGTGGTGGAGCTGGTGCCGCAGGGGACTCTGAGCCAAAAACAAGATGAAGGAGAGACAACAAAACCTCAGCAGGACCAGAGCCAAAAAGTGGAAAGAGGGGAAGTAATGGAGCTACAGGAGATGCAGGTTGGAGACCAAGTGGACCTGAATGGAACGGGGACAGGGGAGCAGCTGCAGGACCAAAGCCAAGAGCAGGAACAACTAAAAGCAGATCTGCCCCCACAAAAGGAAGGTCAAAGAGCTATGGAGACAAGACAGGAGCAAGGTGCTGTCCAAGAAGGGCCCAAGGGGATGGTGACAGACCAGAAGGAAGACCTGGGGCAAGAAGTGTCTAAGAAATGCCCCCGAGTGACTCCAAATTATTTTGTCTCTATTCCAATAAAAAATGATCAGGTATTTTGAAGTAGCTATTCAATCAAAACCACCAAACACCTTATATAAGAATTTAAACTTATGCTTAGCTTACCTTGGTTTTAAAGCTTGAAGTCCAGAGTGATCAAATTCTGTTTACCTGAAGTGGTGTATTGGGTCTGGCTGGGATGGAGCTAACTTTCTCCATAGCAGCCCTCAGTTCTGTGCTATTTCCAGCTATAACAGTGTAGATGGCACAGCAGTGTGTGGGGGGGTGTGTGGTTTTTTGTTTGTTTGTTTCCCTGCTAGGAGAAAAAAGTTGCTTTGAGGATTTGCATTGCCCTTTCTATAAGGTCTGAGTAGATGACACACATCTCAATAATATAGTCAGTAATCTTTATTTTCAGAGGAAAGCAGTGGCTTTCACAATCTTTCATTGTCCCACCCTACATTGTCTTACAGACATATTTAATGTAATAGAAACTGGTATTGATTTGTTTGCCTACTTCCCTGCTGAAGCTCACAATGGAGGATGAGAATTTCCTTTTCCAGTGGAGAAAAATGGTATTAATCAATTCTTTTACCACAGCAAACATTTCTTCAGAAACATGGCAAGATAGCCTTGCAGAGTTTGGATACTGCAGATGCTGTCTTATGATCTATGGAAATAAATTCCAAAACTATGTGAAAGCTGGAGTTGCAGGTTTCAGTTTTTGTCCTTAACTAGTTCTACACAACTAGTTTAAAGTCCCATAACTCTTGCATAATTTGGTCTCTGTATTTGTAAAGTAAGAGGGGGAAAAATATTAGCTCACCCTTAGCTACTTATTACCATGCTGGTATGAAGTTTGAAGCCCACATAAATATCAAAGAAGGATGCAGTCCTGTCAGTACCTTTTACTAGGAGCAGGTATTTTTACCCCTCAGCCTCCCATAGACAACTGACTTGCTGGTGGAAATATTTTGCTAGTGCTGCTCAGGGTATGGAAAAGGAGACAGAACTCTTGCACTTTGTACCAGAACCTGCTGCACCCCTCGTGTCTGGTCCTCTGCTCTTGTTGCTGAACAGCATTGTGAGGTGGGACATGCTCCCTACATTGGACCTTGATGTAGGGACAGTGGGTGACTGCACTAGAATGTACTATGCAGAGAAAAACTTAGATGCAAACACAAAAATTATTCCATCTGTCAAAGGCAGGCAAGGGAAAGTCTAATTTGAATCAGTAACTTCTGTGTCTCAGCTAGCATGGGCAGAAATGAGAATCAACATAAATTGTGTGAATTATTAATATTTATATATGCTTTTTGATCTTGTCTTATGAAACAAATGTAAAAAGCAAAACCAAAACTTTGACTTGTATGAATGTACTGAAGATATAACCCTTGGCTACCAGCTTCTGCTATTAGTTTATGGTGCTTTTTCCAGTGAGTCAAATGTATTAGATTAGATCTTAGGAAAAACGTCTTTACTGAAGAGTGTTCAGGCATTGGAACAGGCTGCCCAGGGAAGTGGTGGAGTCAACATCCCCAGAGGTGTTCAAGGAGTATGTAGATGTGGTGCTTGAGGGACATGGTGTAGTGGGTATGGTAGTGTTGGGTTGGTGGTTGGACCATGATCTGATAGGTCTTACAACCTTAGTGATTCTGTATATTTTTTGTTTCAATATAACTTGATTTTTTTCTCCTAGCTTAGGTTTCCATGCAGTATCTGGCATGACTGTATTTATGCTGCTGAAAGGCAATAATTAAGTAGGATGACTGTATCTGTTGTACATTTTTTTCTTTTCCAGTGTGACAAGCAGCTGCAGTACAGTAGCTTGCTTTGGCAGACTTCTGAGTTGTTGTTTTTGACTTAGTTAAGTCTAGAAACCCTAATGTATGTGTTAGAGGGAGATGTCAAAGGTGCCTTCCTCTTGGTAGGCAATTATTTGCTCTGGCATCTTCCTAAGTGGAATAATCTCTGAAGGTTATCTGGAGGATGGCCCCATATAACTTTCAGTGATTCTTATGTATGACTGGCTTTTGAAAGGTGAACAAAAGTGCAGAGCACATCACGAAGATAAATACCAGGAAGGGAAAATAACTGTGTAAGCTGGAAGACAATGTTGGCCGAGGAACAAATGGGTATTAAGTGGGCAAAGAATAAATCCAGGCTGGAAACTAGAAAGTTTCCTGCCATCTGAGGAATGAGATCATGGAACAGCTTGAGGGGACATAAATGCTTAACTTATTCATTCTATTTTAATGAGATTTGAGTGTCCTAATATATGGCCTGTGACCACATCCTGTACAGATCTATGAATGTCCTTCCCTTCTTTCTCTTTTCCTTCTCTTTCAACACTGCTCTTCCAGGTTTCCCTGCTCTCTTACGAGCTCAGGTAATCTGTTAGCTCTGAAATCCCTGGCTGGATGCTGTGCCTGAGACATTCCCAATTCATGATCCTCTTAAGTGCCACCTTTAATGGTGGCAGTGACCTGAGACAGCTCTGGGTGAGGCCCTGAGGAGAAACACTGGTGGGTAAGGACACTGCCCAGTACTGTAGGCCTGGCATGTGTATATGTGAAGGGTGAGTAAATAAATGTGTGTATCTCATGCATGTATATACTTTTGTCAACAATTTGAAGTGCTCTTACCTCCAAAGCAAAGGTTCCTGACCCCCTGAACATACAACATGATTGGCTGTTATGCCTTTTAGTCCCTTACAGAAGGGTTTTAAAGATGCTGTTAATCTTTGGGATAGAATTAATTTCCCTTAATTCCATTTTTGAGAGCGCTCCTGATGACAGGGCCTAGGGCTGTCTCCATTTTCCTCCCTTTCAACAGGACAAGGGGAAAAAAAACCCTATTGCAGTCGCGGTGGGTGCCACAGCCCTTTCCTTTGGAGCGCTCCTGATGACAGGGCCTAGGGCTGTCTCCATTTTCCTCCCTTTCAACAGGACAAGGGGGAAAAAAACCCCTATTGCAGTCGTGGTGGGTGCCACAGCCCTTTTTCCTTTGTGTCTAGTGGGGCTCCAGGAGGCCAGACACCAGCCTCCAGCAATGGCTTTTTGTTTGGGCTGGATCTAGGAATGTTGCGGTCTCAGGCTCTCAGCAGTCTATTACAAGTGTTTCCTTCCTGTCCCCCACCCAAAATCCAGCCACTGCATCAAAAGAATAGCATTTATGGAGAAGTGCTGCAGGCTGACACACAAATAAAAGATGTGTGGAGGGTAAGGTAGGCTGTTCCCATGAGAGAAGCAGCAGAAAGTCCTGAAGACACATTTGTGAAGCTGACAAAAAAAGGACAAGAAAATACATTAAAATTGCTCTGCAATAGTTACTTATGTGGTATTTTATTCAAACTTGGCTTCCCAGCTGTCTGAGCTTCTAGCTGAGGAGGGAGGCAAAAGGATCATCTTTCTTATTTCAAGAGTATTCCTAAAAATGTTGAGCAAAAGAAAAGAACATGGGGCTGTTTTGTGGAATTGCTGTCAGTACTTAACCTAGTCTGTTGAAACAAAGATTTTTAGTTTGTGTGGTCAGGTAACTTGATGGCTTGAGTCCTGCTCCATGTTTTCATGACCTAAGTCAATGTGCTGTAAATAGTAGGCCAAAACAAATTGTGCCTCTGTTGCAGTAGGTATTACCTTAATTGAAGAGTTATTTCAGGGATGTGTTTTTCATAGTGAGAAATGTACTGCAGGAGTCTGAATCCAGTAAGCTTGCTGTTTGTATATTCAAATGTATTATCTTAATTGTGTGTGGCTTTATCCTGACATTTATCAGAAACTTGTTATACTATTTTCTGCAGTGCAGGTTATGGGGCTATTTATTGAACTGTACAATGACTGTCAAGGCTTTATGTAGAAAGATTGCAAAACAAAAACATATTGACCCAGCTGTTTCAACCTGTGTAAGAATAAAGTGGGGCTTTAACATGTATGAGCACCTAGGCATGTAAACCAGAATCTGCTCAGTGACATAATCTGCACACTCACTTATTTCAGTAACAAAGGCTTTTACTGGCTGTTTAGTCCTTGTGTGACTAAATTCTTCTCCCTCCTGCCTTATTCCCATGACTGGATTATAAACGTTAACAGATCACTTTGGAAAAAAAAAAATCTTTCTTTGGAGTCAGTTTTGTAAAGGCACAAATAGACCCAGAAGAGTCAGAAACTTGCCGTACAGTTCTAGAAAAATAACAACTCTGAAAACAGCACGTTTATGCAGTTTGCCTATTGTTTGCTGTTATGGTTTCCTTTTGGGAAGAGACATCAGTTTAATCTGTGATCAAACTTGTAATCAGAAAATGGCATAAGATTAATTATGGAAATGCTATTCAATTTCCACAGTCTATTAACAACTGACAACTGCATGAAGATCACATTAATATTTACACAGTGCTGTGAGCTTTATTCTAACATGCTTAGGGTCAGATTCAGACCTGCTTCAGGATCTAGGGATGCTGGCTGACATGAGAGCTGCAAGTTTAGCCTGTAGGCCTTAAAAAAAAAATCAATTCCTGGGGAGGGGAAAAATACTTTGAAATTGAAACTGAAAGATGTTAAATGATAGATTTGGGGGTTTTTGGTTTTTTTTGGACTCCTGGCTTAAACTTGATTTGGATTCTTGGGTGTGTAAGGCTTCAGTATTCTGAATACTTCTAGTAATACCTGGCCACTCTAAAATTAAAACTTATTTTCCTGTTTCCTGCATTACAGATTTTGGACAGAATTGAAGATGTCCAAGATCTCATAGTCACTAAAGAACCTGACCTGTTGAAAGCTCTTCTTCATATTCAGAGTATGCACCTTACTATAATACTAGCACACCTGGGAACAAAAGAAGAAATAAAAAAGTAAGAATCCTGTGAAATTCAAGTGCAGCTAATTTTTCTGCTCTGCTGCTGTTATGGATAATTATGTTTTAGTAGTCTATACACAATTTCTTAGACAGTTTTAATCATTTCTAGCTTGCTCTCAATATCTCTAAGGAAAGATCTTTACAAAAAGTAGATGTGATACATCAGAGGTTGAAGTTCTGTGTATCTGCCATGTGGTAATGAGGAAAAGCAGTGTGGCTGCAAGTAGTATTATTACTGTGTTACTGTATTACTACCATAAATTGACTCAACAGACATAAAGTTCCCTGAGCTTCTGCCTTTTGAGAAACCACAGCTTTTCGGATCATCTCTGCTTGTATCAGCTGGAAAATGTTAGCTGACAGGACATCTTACATTAAGAAGAAAACAAAACAAAAAAATCTGCCTAGTTCCTTTCCAAGATGTTCTCATCTATTTCAAGCTGTGGGCTGTCACTGGGGCCCTGTGAATTAAGATGGGGGATATCGAAACATAACTAAGGGAAGCTACCCTGTGGTCAGGAAGGCTAGAGCTGCTACAAAGATGCAGCAAACAAATGCTGTGCTGCAGGCTTTTTCCTCTAAGCCTTATCCTACTGTTAGCACACTGGGGAACCTGAGCATTCTTGCCATGAGGAGGCAGGGAGGGAAGGCCCTTGGGTGCCTGGGAAGGCATTGCATGGCCCCCTATTGCATGGGAAGGGGGGTGCTTTCCCATCAGCAAGGGAATGGGAGGCATTAAGGCTTCAACACCATGAGTGACACAGGATCTGCTTTGGCATAAAGCAGAATGGTTCCTTTCACATCTATCCAACAAGGCAACATGATCAGGAAAACCCTTTCTGCCCATACAGGCAGCAGGAGTTAAACAGGATTAACATGGATATGACAAGTTTGTATGTGCCTTTTTAATAATACTTGATTTATTTTACTTCTAGAAGCTTTTTCAGAGGGCCAGGTGGTGGGGGAGAGGTAGGAGGAGCATTATATGGGCTAAGGAGCCTGCATGCAGGAGACATGATGTACAGTAATTCAGTAATAAAAACCTGTGCCAGTGCTGATGACTGGGCAGGCTGTCATCCAAGAGGATAGGGAGCTAGTGGAGAGCAGCAATCAAAATGGCAATCAATTGGTTAGGGAGGTGAGTGGAGCTAAGTAGTGTTAATGAACTTCAGAGTGGATGTGTGCCTGTAATATAAAAATAATGGGCATACCTAATGAAAAGCAGGTCTTCCTTGCCAAATGCTTTTCATCCTTTATCCTCCACCTACAGAGCTCGATTAAATGAGGCTGTAGTTCAGTGGCTATTGTTCTGTGCTGTCACATGAAACACTGTCTTAAGGTGTCAGGTCAGGTATTTCTCACTTCTGAAGCTAATAGCGCTGCTGAAGCAGCTGGCCCAACCTCCTGCAGAAGGAAGGAGGCATCTTCATATCTCATGGCAGAGTCGTTCTAGCTGCATTTAGTGGTGGCTTAGACATTATGGACTTCACAAGCAGGGCTAATCTAGTCCTTAATTTATTAAGGTGGAAGAAGCAAGATCCTCTGCAAAGGATTCATCTCCTTTCCACCTCCCATCCTGTCCTCACCAAATCTTCATCTGCAGAGCCCCCAGGAGCCTCAGAAAGAAGCAGCTTCTATGTTATAGCTGCAGTAACTCCAGTGTAGTAGTGTGGATCGCTCATAGTGATGGTTGAAGTAGCCTTTGTATGTATGAAATATGCTTTCCTGAGGGGATTAGTTTGTGCTGTGGGTTGTAGTGTCTGACTTCTATTTGGATGATGATACACAACTCTAAAGTATTTTATAAACAAATTACCTAGTCAAAACTTATTCTAGGTGTAATGATAAAGTAAATGTGGCTACAGGAGCCACAACCACCCATGGACTGGTATCCTGCAGTCCTTAGTTTTGCAGTATTTTGTTAGAATCATGAAGCATTAATAGAAGGTTTCTCCTCAAACTCTGAAGATTGACAGGATCCCCCTTCCTGAGACACCACTGTGAAGAGGGGCACCTGTAAAACTTCAGTGGGTATTAAGTTGCTGAAGGACTTGGTGTCTACCTTTAGAAACCCAGTTACTTTTCTGTGTCTTTAAGAAAAGTGGTTGAATTACAAGTATTAATATCTTTGAGTAATTCACTTTCTTTGAGATATTTCTGTGTGCAGCAAGGCCCACCTTTATATTTTGAAATGGGACATAGAACTTGCAACATAAGCATCAATTTTATATTTTGTTAGCTGTCCTGGAATAGAAGAATATAATGGAGATAAATGTTAAATGTGCTTCAGGTGGGGGAATGAATTTATTTTGGTTTAAGAATAAAACTAGTGAACCAGTTGAAAATGGCAACAATAAAGTTGTAAACTACATGACACAAATATAAGTTCAGTTTTATCCTTTTTGACTCTTCAGCAGCATATATTCACCTAGCTGTTTCTGGCATGTTAATGACTTAAACATTCACTTTGCTAGCAAAACTCACTTCTAATATATCAGCTAAGGTTGAAGCTATTGAAACACATAATTCATTTAAAATGCCTGTGTGTCTTCTAACAGTTATGAAAGCATTAGCATTGAAATGGTGTTTGCTACACCCTGTGTAGTTCTGTAGAGTGGTCAAAATCAGGCATGCTGTCTGGTATTAAAAATACAACAATATTTCCATGTGTAATAATCAACCTTCTTTCAGAAAATATTTTTAAATTATTTTCAAAGGGCTGTTCTGGCACTGAAGAAAAGCAAGACTAAAGTGGAAACCATCTTGCAGGGTAAAGACTTTAATATGACATTTCATGGGATTGGACACTTTAAAAATCAAGTGATATATGTGAAAATGTTGAAGGAAGACCAGAAAATACTGAGCAAAATTGCAGGTAAGTGCCTGATGTGACTGTTTACCACTTGTAGTAAACTGGTTTGTAGAGTCTGTCAGCTCTTGTAAGCACTGGCCCAAGCCGCTGTGCATGGCCATGATGTGCTGCCTTTATTTATGTCTCCTCTTTCTTAAATATGAAGCTGATAACTGGGATCCTGCAGACCATGAGAGTTAAGATCTCTGTAGCTATTTCAGACAGGTGAGATGTACAGATATTTGACATGTCAAGATCACACTGCAAGGTTATCCTAGCCTGCCCTCCAGTCAGGATCTCGCAGGCCTGTGGTATCTATATGGTCTTCCAAGTCACACCTTAAAACTAGGGATCTGTTCATTCTAATAAACTGGAAACCTTTTCTCTGGGACAGAAGGTGATAAATAGCAGTGTTTCCTGCATATGCAGGTGTAGCACCAGCAAATCAGTCTTGCCTTCACTGTAGAAGAGAAACAGAAGGATAAGAGTAGCCTCGTTCCTCTGCTGAAACTTCCCAAAGCCCTGATTGGCTCATGAAGATGACCCAGATCTCTGACCTGCTTACCTGAATCTGAGTACAATTTCAGAAGGGTTTGATATTCCACCACCCTGTTCTGTTTTTAGGAGCTGTTGTAGCCTGCAATGCAGAACCCAGTCTGTGTCCTGGGCTTTCACTTCCAACAGAGCAGAAATAATCAATATATATTTTTCTTTTCTTTGCTATTTTTATACTAAGTAAAAAGGAAGCATAGTTCAAATAATGCTTCTCAAAAAGGCATGCAGTACAAAGATACTATGTAATCTTCAAGGGGTATGAGTTTCAGAATAATCTGTTCTTTATTTTTGTTGAAGCTGCTTCCTATGTTCTCCAGTTCTTAGCTTTGATATAGTCCTGCTTTCTTCTCTTCCTGTTTATTTTTCCCTCCTAAGCAGTCAGTGTTGCAACTAGACAGAAGATGTCTCAGTATGAACAGCCACAACTAAAACTTAGCGACTTCACTATCTGTTACCTTTTGCTTGACACTGGTCTTAATTTATTTTACTGTTTCATCCATGGGGAAGATAATTTTGACTCAAAACAGCTGTTCTTTTGTTTGAAGTACTCTGTTCCTACTTATTAGGATTAGAGCCTCAACAAGCTTCCCCATGACCAAATTATTTCTTCTGGAGTATTTAACACAGTCATCTTCCAGTCAAGATTATTCTAAGAAAGCAAGTGATGTTGTTTCCTTTGAGATTGTTTGGTACATGCCATTTAAAGAAATGCCATTTAAAGAGGAGACTGTTTTGATGTCCCCTCACCTCGGCGCTCTCCTCTTTCATTTCTGAAAAATGCAGAAGTGAATACCTCCTGTGTCTTGTCTGACTACTGCTGTTTCTCCCTCTACTCATCGTTTTGCTTAACTGAGAATTTTATTCCCAATGAATCATAGCATTCAAGATCAACCTTTATAGTGCTATTTTGGTTATGCAGAATGTGGTATGATCTTTTTTCTTAATGCAGCTCCAATATTAACTGTAACAGCCATTGCAATAGTCTGTAGCAGGTCCTTCATATTCTCTGCCTGGATAACCTGCATCTTCAGAGTTCTGGAAACCCTGGTGTACAGTTTCTGATCTGACTTATCTTAATGAGATAGAGGAGAAAAATTTTGATTGCAAGCCACAGGAATATTCTGTCAGTACTTCTGAGGTTTTTTTTAATGCAATATGATTGTTCACAGATTACCCTTACTTCCTTGGCTGAGACAAGCTGCCAGTTTTCAAGCTAAGAACTCCATCACCTATGGCTTTACTTTTCAGAGAGATGTAACTTCCAGTGGTGTACTTCCTGTGTAACTTCTGACCATTTCTAGAACTTAATGAGACTGGGGATTATGCAGATACGTATAAAAATACAGCCTTTTGATATCTCTGAAGAAATGTGTTTTTTCTTTTTTTCTTCTCTCTGTCAGCATAGCAATTGAATAATTGCTATATAATGAATCAGGAATAATTTACCTTAGTCACATTTTTGGCTGTTCATGGGGGTATGTGTAGGTTTTCAGATGCTGCAATTTCAAGCAGTATGATGGGTGAATGATTTGACTGGTAAAGATTAAGGTGGTACTGCTAGCTCTCTGCTGTGTCATGCCCTTCTTGATGATTTGTCAACAACAATTTAACAGTTCAGTCTGGTCTAATGAAGTTTTTGAACACCTCTGAGGTGTTTCTGGCATTAGAAAAATATAAAAATAGCTGGCTGCCTCTTCATTTGCTTCTGTTCCTACATCATGGACTTCACTTTCAAAGTGGACAGTTATCCTGCCTCTTGATCAATTAACTACAATTAACTGGTAAATACTGAGCATATGAAGCTTCTCTTGCTGCTAGTGAGTTTTTTTTGCTATGGAAAATAGTTACTAATTAAGATGGTGTAATTTTCTTAAGATTTATCAAGTGAGTTAGGGAAGAAAATGCTTTGAATTGAGTGAAATTCCAACATGGGCAGGACATCTTCAACTATGAATCTTCTTCCTAACTGACTACTTGAAGATGATTCCTAGCCTTGATCTCTTCCATCATCAAGCATTCTGGTGAAACTCTTCTCATGGCAGTAAGACCTTTGCTTTGTGGTAATAATTCCTTCCTGGTGCTGGGTGGTAAACCTGAAGAGATACTACTTTGAGTTTTCTGTTATGTTAAGCTCTAGCTTTCTGCTTTTGGCATCTAGAGTATGTTATTTGGGAAAAGGTCCTTTTCTAGAAGGAGCTTAGACACTTTGTGTGTATTCTTTGGGGCTTGCTGTGCTTTGACCTACAGGAGTGGGAACAAGATGACTCAATATGTGGGAACTCTTCATGTTAATGTGTGTTATTTGACAAACTACCAGAGGCGCTTCGGGGGTTGTTTGATACCTGACCATAATCACCTAGTAATCTTTTTAGATGTCCTAAAGTATCTGCAGTGTTCACACTGAACCTACAGCCAGACTGTACCCTTCTGCAGTGGCAGCTGGTGGCCAGGTGGGCATCCTGTAGGGCATCTAAAAGGGCATTAGATGCTTGTTTAGGCAACTGGATCCTGTTCTTCATATATTTTTCCAGCTGGAAAACATGAAGCAGTTACCTTGGCAAAGCGACCAGACAGCCCTAGCTGCTGCTCCTTCATAAATACTGAGATGAAACACTTTAATGTATTAATTAGCTAAACTCTAAGCCAGGAACTTGGCCTTAATACAAACACATATGACAAACTGGTAAACACATATGTAGTTAAACTTCCTGATAGATGGAAACATAAAATGGAAGCAGGCTGATCTCAAGAAATGCACTCATCAAATATGCAATATGCTATTTTCAACAAATTTCAACACTGAACCTGCTTCTCCCATTGCTTTTTGCTGGAAGCACTTTGCTTATTGTATTGCTTTTTGCAATAACTGGGGAGAATCTGTCCCATCACACTCGCCAGCTGTGGCCACAAGTGGCTGCATCTTTTTCCTAGCAGCAGGGCTGCCATGGGCATGTGCTTTCCTGAATTCACTATTGTGATAAGAGGTCTGTGAATTCAGAAGGAATTGCATTGCAAACATACGTGTGGATCTAGTTCCACATTTGCATCATATGGCTGTATGTCATGCACAACTTTGCTTTTGCTTATTTTTATTTGTGTTGTCTGTGATGGTATGACAACTAGTTATCTGATGTGTGTTTTAACTGTATCTCGCTCAAAGTGTAGTGGCTTCCTGTCTAACCTTCCTGTAAATATTCTTTCCTTAAGTCCCAATGGTTTGGTTTATATTTCTCACTTTATCACTTTAACAGAAGCTGTGGAAGAATGCTTTATTGAAATGAATCTCAATGTTTTTGGGAGCAAGGATTTCAAACCACATCTAACTTTCTTAAAGCTCTCCAAAGCACCAATGTTGAAAAGAAAGGTAAGTAATGGTGTTTCAAATATTTTTTTTTACTGGGATCTATTCTAGTTGTCGTTTTCCTTCTAATGAAATTCTGGTGGATTATATACAAAAGTGATAATCATTGCAATTAGAGAAAAATATTTCTATTTAATAAAGCTTGTACATAGGCTGGCCAACAGAATTGTTTGCTCATAGTAAATGGAAGAGATGAAGTCTCTTGTTCATGCTGTGAATGGCTCTACTGTAGAGTGCAGAGTGTGTTCCTTCTGCTGTGACCAGTTATATTGGCACAAAACTACAATGCCAAGATGCCTCTATAGGGCAGGATTGCTTCTGAGCAATATTTATCTGAGAACAAGATTAATGTCATGATGGAAGCCAGGCTGGTGCCTTGATTTATGGTAGAAATGTGCAATGTGCTTTTCTAACCTTTACTGCAGCATTGTATGGGATTTTATCACCTACAATTAAAGTAAAAAAACAACTCTGATTAGATTGCTCATTTCCCAGTGGAATATTGTCCTTCTTGTTTCCAGGAATAGTACTTGTATTTATGAGGTCAATATATTGAAAACATGAAACACTAAAGGAGCATGCACGAAGAAAACAAAATGCTGTAATAGCTGAAGAAAATGACCTTGTATTTGTGCTCTTCAAGTACTTCATATTGACTTGATATTTGCCTTCTGTATACATGGTACAATCAAGATTGGATAGTACTGATAGTTCTGTGCTGGAGTATTTTTCTTTTATATACTGCCTGTGGGGAATTTCATGAGGACAGGCATCAGCAGTGTCTAATGCAAGGCAAAACATACAATAGACATGTAGGAATTACTGTTGACTTCTGTTCATAGTATTTTCACACTTCCATTTACTATCAAGCCTGAAGTAAAAACTACATTGTAATTTATTGTATGTTCTACCCCTCTGATCTCTAGCACTGAATATGGCATATATTCCTGCACTATGATTCATGTAGGCCATCTCCTTGCCTAATAAATATAGAAGTATATAAGTGTATAGGGTGTTTGAATAACCAGTAAGAGGAGATCCCAGAACTGGACCCAGCACTCCAGCTGTGGACTCACCAGTGCTGAGCAAAGGAGAAGGATCACTTCCCTTAACCTTCTGGCAACACTCTTCCTAATGCAGAGCACCAGCTGCCTTTGCTGCAAGGGCACATTGCTGGCTCATCAACTTGGTGTCCAACAGGACCCCCAGGGTCTCATTTGCAAAGCCTCTTTACAGTCACTCACTCAGTACAGCCTGCCTGTACTGGTGCATGGGGTTGTTCCTCCCCAGGTGTAGGACTTCGCACCTCCCCTTGTTGAACTTCATGAGGTTCCTGCCAGACCCTTCCTCCAGCCGGTTGAGGTCCCTCTGGATGGCAGCATGATCCTCTGGTAAATCAGCTACTCCTCCCAGTTTTGTCATCAGCAAAGTTGCTGAGGGTGTACTTTGCCCGATCCCAGAACTGGACCCAGCACTCCAGCTGTGGACTCACCAGTGCTGAGCAAAGGAGAAGGATCACTTCCCTTAACCTTCTGGCAACACTCTTCCTAATGCAGAGCACCAGCTGCCTTTGCTGCAAGGGCACATTGCTGGCTCATCAACTTGGTGTCCAACAGGACCCCCAGGGTCTCATTTGCAAAGCCTCTTTACAGTCACTCACTCAGTACAGCCTGCCTGTACTGGTGCATGGGGTTGTTCCTCCCCAGGTGTAGGACTTCGCACCTCCCCTTGTTGAACTTCATGAGGTTCCTGCCAGACCCTTCCTCCAGCCGGTTGAGGTCCCTCTGGATGGCAGCATGATCCTCTGGTAAATCAGCTACTCCTCCCAGTTTTGTCATCAGCAAAGTTGCTGAGGGTGTACTTTGCCCCATCATCCAGACCAGTAATGAAGATTCTAAACAATATTGGATGAGGTATTGATCCCTGGGGTACATGTCTAGTTCCCAGTCTCCAACGAGATTTTGTGCCACTAATCACTACCTTCTGAACCTGGCTGTTGAGCCAGTTTTTAGTCCACTTCACTGTTCTCTTCCAGCCCATACTTCATCAGCTTCTCTGATATCAATGAACAACAATCTCAAAAGCATTCCTGAAGCCTAGGTACACAATATTCAGTGCTCTTCCCTTGTCTACCAAGCATTACTCTTTTTGTCCAAATTTTTGTATCTTAAAACCATTGCTCCTAAAATACCATTATATGCATCAGGTCTGTGAAACCAAAGTGGACAGGGACTGTATGTTAATATAGTTATTAGGAGGCATGTGGACTTTGTCTATCTACAAATTTCTGAGATTAGTAAGGCTTAATCCTAGACATAGGATTTAACCTCAAAAATCAAACTGGAGGACTAGTGTGTATATATTTTGAGACCTGACATGTCAACTAAAAATACTGACAACTTACTACACCTCTTTTGAAATACAAATGTTATGGGACAGGAAGGGAGGAAAACTGACTAATTCTATAATACGTCTTTTCTGGGGACTGCAGGAGAGAATTCAACCTTCCTAAACGCTAGAAGATGTCAAAGCATGAGTAAGAGAAAAATATTACTTCAGTTATTATGATGCCATCTACTGGCTGTAATTACTTTCTATCATAAATGTTTCTTTGAAAGGATGCAATTCAAGTACTTCATACAACATAAGTGCTACTTTTATGAAGCTTGAGAAATAATTAGTAGTTCTCACTACTTATATTTTACATCTCAGGGATGATTTGTTAACAAGTTACTGGTGCAGTGGCTGCAGACCTTGTTCTTATTTGTGTGGAAGGAGAAGCTGGTTCTCTTTAAAACTACGACTGCGAACTCTCATTCCAGGGAATTGTGTGTCTCTGGCTTTAGCTGTATGTCTAGAGATCCTAAGAGCTTAGGGAGACCTGGGTCTGTGTGCTATTTTAGCTTGAACTGCTCCTTTAGAAGCTGTGTGCTGTTTGTTGGTCAGGTTCAAAATCCGTGGCGTGCCCCTGGCATAAATACAAAATATGGGCTCTTTGGGTTTTCTGACCTCTTTCCAAAGAGCCAAAAGGGAGCAGTTCAGCTCTTAAGAGAATCCACTTCAGTATCTGTCTATAGTAAGAGCCTGCTCCAGGATGCAGGCTAAGTGCTTTTGTCAGTGCGGGTTGTTAGCCTCCTCCTGCTTGCTGATGCCAGAGCAAAGCTGTGGATCGGGAGCCTCCATTCTAAAGTGAAAAGGTTTTTCTCGCCTTTTTTCTGCTTTAAGTAGAATCACTTGGTCCAGGCCTGCAAATAGCTGTGGTCTGCCCTGGGTGGTGAGAGCAGCAATCCTGCAGAGTCACACACTTGTATTAAAATACTGAGGTTTTTAATGAAAGGGCAGCCTTAATCCTGCCCTCTTCTGGCTACTTGATAAGTTATCATCAATGACATGACCTTACTCAAGTTTCCATCATCCTCCTGAATTACCCGGAGAACAACCCATATGCAGTGTACCTCTGCATTTCAGCAGAACTTGAACCTGGTGCCATTAAGGTTACACAGCTCTTGGCAACCGAATAGCCTGGCTCTGACACATGGGTATCTCAGGGGCACAGGAAAAGGTGGGCAGCTTGTTTAATTAAATTTAAAGTGTTTTGGTCATCAGAGGCAGTAGTGCCTAATATTTTGTGTTTAGCTGTGAAGCTATTTATATCTGGTTTTATCCAGGTGACACTGGCTGTTCTGGCCATTCTCCTGCAATCCCCATGCATTGACCCATGCCTGTCTGTGCCTGCTTTCTTCCTTGTCATGACAAGGAAGGAAGCTTGTGAAGAGACTTTTTTGGTTGTCTTTTAATTGTGCACTCCTATGTATTCAGGGGCAGGGCTGAATAAACTGACTTCTTTTGGAACTAGATGACCTTCAAGGTTCCCTTCCAACCCTAACCTATGATTCTATGAGCTGCAAGGGGCTCCTTGGAGCCTTATCTTGTTTGTTCATTAGGTTAAGGGAAGGAGGAGATTAATCCCTGTTGCTTAATGATTCATCTGTCCTTCACTTCATGTGTGCCCCTGGCATATGTAGCTTGTAATAGGCTAAATGCTTTGAGAGCCCCATATTTAAACTGGCAGCCTGTTGCTGACTAAATTAAAGCCTGGGGGACTGGAATGGTTGGATTGCTTGCCCATCCCTGCTCACACCCATACAGGGGAGCCAGTGCTGCTGTGCTCAAACTTACTGAGGGGAGAACTGCAAAGAAATTATTCAGAGGGAGACTGTTGATTTTAAAGATTGACAGTCCTGAACCACAATGGCTTCTGAACATGTGCCTTGATTAGTTATGGCAGGCAGGCTGCTCTTTCTTAGCCTGGAAGGAACATGTGAATATCTAGAAACACAAGAATAGGAGTAAACACTTCCATTTATATGCTGTGACTGCTGTAGCATTTGGCTATGGGGATACTAGTAGTGCTTGGTAGCAAAGAACTCTTTTTCTTTTCTGGTTTACTAAAATGAGTTTGTTTTCACAGTAAGTCACTGACTTAAACTTTATTTTGAATACTTACAGGGAAAAAGATGCATGAGCTCTACTTCTAACCTTTGTTTAGCATGCAAATTAACTACTGTTGTGTAATGTGTACACCAAGGAGAAGGATTTTACAGCCTGTAAAGGTGTAGTGATGGGATGAAACAAAGCAAAGTAAACTTTAGGTGAAATAAAGAAATCTATCCTAAAGGCAATTCAGGAGACCAAGGAATAGCTTCCCAATGGATGTGGTGACTGCAAACTTTCTTGAAATATCTAGAACTAGGTGTATGCATTTGAATAACAGTGGGTTTAGTTGATCTGTTTCTATACCTTTGGAATATTTTTGCTTGTGGAGGATTTAGCAAAAGCCAAACTTCCTGTAACTTTCATTACTTAATGGTGAATGTTTCTCAGTATCAACTTAAGTACTACCAAATAAAGTTGATATTGTAGTCTTAATTGGGGTAGAGGGAGTATTTTCTTTGAGTTTTGTTAAGATAATACTTGATACATCTTGTACCTATACTAAAATGCGTGTGTGTATATATAGATATACATGTCACATTGCTCTTTCAATATTTAGGTCTTCAGGAAAATCTGTTCAGATCTGTATAAAGAATATGAAGACAGTTACTTTGGCACAGAGGTCTTGAGTGAAATTGATCTCTGTGCTATGCAAAAGAAGGTGTCGTCTGGTTACTACTATTGTGAGTGTTCAATTAATGTGGGCTCAAAGGGTACCGAAGAGAGTAAAGAGCTAGAAATGAAGAGAGAAACAACTGGTAAAAACCTTCTGAATAGTCCTGCGAAGGCTGAAATAGGAGCAACTGCTGCAAGCTGTAAGCTTGCCTCGTGCTTAGTAGTGGCTGATGATAAACCATCTGAAAATATTGCTGAAGCTTCAATTGCAAGTAATGAAAAAGAAATTGCTGAGGTGAAGGGACAGCCTGAAGCTACAGATGAGACGCTTCTTGCAACTGGAAGAAGGATCTGCTGAAAGTCAGTGCTTGGTTTATTGCCAGTAAATTTGGATATGTTGAAAAGTGTGGAGAAGGAACAAAGAGCAAATATAACAAGTGGTAGCTTGCAGAAAACTTAAGGAACAGAATATACACCTGATCATCATCCAACAAGTTTGGGATAAAGCTGCTGCTGTCCTTGATGAACTGAATCCATGCTCGGTGAGGAGGGAGGACCACAGTGGTGCTGGGCCTGAGGTGTGGACTGGGGGTGGTGAATTCACTTTCCTTTGACTAGTAGCTGCTTAATGAGAATTGTCTGACATATGGGAAATAGGGTTTTTATTGGAATAAAATGAGGTGTAACACTAACTTTTTTTTTATTTAAAGAAAAGCAAAGGAAAAAGGAAACTGTTATTTTTTTGTAAAGTACCTGGAGGAGGAAACAGCCTTTTCCAACTCAGTTATATGGTGGTCTTGTACAGAACCGTGTTCACTTCGGGCTTGCCCGAAGCCCGGGAGGGGCGGCGGGTGTTCCGCGCCGAGCCTGGGCAGCATGCGGCCAGCAGGTGGCGCTAGCGGGCAGGCGGCGGCGCCGGG
>NW_010243259.1:5761-6825 GCF_000690775.1 Eurypyga helias | reverse complement strand
CCATTCCATGATTCTATGACTCTGAAAGGGTGTATTTTTGCTTTTTAGTTTAATCTGCTTCCAAACATACTGAATAAACCCCTCCCACTTTTAATGGAGAAGTATGTCTATATAGAGGTACATGAAGTAGTTAAAAGGCAGTATATCATCACATTAATATATCTCTTAACTTCCACATGCAGACAAGACTTCGGTATCCAGAGACTGACAATGCTACCTACATTAGCTCTGTAAATAAGGACATTTGTACTCATTTATAATAATGGTATCGTAAAAGTATGCCAGCAAAACACAGGATTAAATGAAAACCAAAATCTATTCAAAAGAAGGAGTGACAGAACCAATTCACTGCTCTGTTAGTGAATGAAAACAGGTTTGTCTGGCTGCGGAACACACGTTACATCTTGCACTGCAGGCATGAGCTCAGTAAAATACAATTAAAGAATTATACAACAGTTGTGAATCTGTAATGGACAAAGGACACCCCAGAGCCCCCACTCTTCTCAGTAGAAGAAAGAGGGTTGCCTTTCAGGGAACGTGTGGCGAGCCTCTTGTCCTATTGCACTTTCACTGCCTCTGAAAGGCCCAGATTATTTCTTCTCATCACTCTCTGTTAATGTGCCAGTGTTTTCTGTTTGTTTCTACTAGGACTAACACAGTCAACAAACTAAAATGCAGCTGACTCAGTCTGACCAGGAGTGCTTTTTCTAAATTACATTTATATTTATGGCATGCTCAGGTTTATGCTGTGCTCAGTATCAGTTCCAAAATATTTCAGCTGTTAAAGAAGAGCCAAGTTAGCCAAAAGAACAGTTTATCTACATAAAGAAGTGATACCTAGAAATCCTGCCAAGTGAGAAAAAGGTCAGCTATTTAAGCAAGCAGTGAAAAAGTAGCCCCTCCCTCCCCCAAGCCTGTTCAGATCTATCATGTGTGAACTGTAAATCTGAGGAGGGACAACTAGCATTGCCCTTATCTTAAATAAACTGACCATTTCACAGACGATTTTTTCTGTGGTTTTTGGTTTGGTTTGGTTTTTTGGCTGCTGCTTTCCACCCCCCACC
>NW_010243259.1:0-5748 GCF_000690775.1 Eurypyga helias | reverse complement strand
CCCCAAGGGCACTTAGTAGCATGGGCACATTTTATTTTTATTTTCGGAGGTGTTTCATATTTTAACTTAGCTTTTTCTACAAGCAAAATGGTTTTGGTGAAGTACCTTCGTTATAGGCCTGAACTTTTCCGTAACACCCTTTCTTTAAATAAAACTTATTTACTTGAATGCATTTATGGTCAAAAAATGTTTAAGAAGAATTACAGCTAGCTCCACTGGAGAACTGCCATTCCTACACCAGGATTTAGGGAGAACACCCAAAACATCATTATTTGGTTTTGTGGCTTTCGCTCTGAACCTCCCAAGCTCAGAGGCCAACCAAAACCCGGCGTCAACCCCAGCCAAGCCTGGAGCTAACCAAAGCCTCGTCTGATTCCCACATTTCCAGGTACCTACAGCAGCAACTCTGTGGATGGCTGGAACTGCCCATCTTTTTGGCCCCAAACTTAGCTGCTGACCAAAGCGAGAAGGATCCAAGAATGAGCTGTGTTTCCAAGCCCGCTGGAAGACGCACATTGCAGTGGGCACTCTTGGAGCTCACCGAACTTTCGGTGATACAGCATCCTCTTACAGTATTTCTTTTGTTCCTAATGCTTCTTGTATTTCTTGTTTTACAGGAGAAAAACTCGCACAGGAAGGGTGAGGATTGGTTCCAGCCAGCTTCACAGCTAGCCTGGTGCTGACAGCACTTTCCTAGGAGAGAGATAGGAGATAAAGTTTTTTGACAGCCTCAGGCTGAGGGGGGCAAACAACTCCGCTCTCTGGTTTCCTAGGTGAACACTCCAACCACTTGCTATTTTGCTTAAAGGAAACCCAGCTACCACCTTCCTCCTCCTCGAGCCCAGTTTTGAGTCCTTTCTAAACAATAACTTGTCTTTTGGCTGCGGGGACAGTCCCAAACAGTGAATTTGAGGGGAAAAGAACTAGGCACTTGAGTAGCATGCCTTGGCTCCCTGCCTGGGCAGGATTTCCACTATCTTGCTTGTTGCAAACTTTTCTGGTAGTCCTAGGAAGCAGCAAGCAGAAAGGCTGTGATTTTCTCCATGTGGCTCTTCCAAGTGCCTGTTTCTCAACAAACACCATGTAGAGGGCTTAGAGGCGTCTTGTAAGGTCATGGGTTATTTTTCCCAGGCCACTCAAGCTCTGCTGCCAGGTAGACAAGCAGATCACCATCCCATGCCTCTTTCCACCTATTCTTCTGACTGCCACTGTGCATTTTTCCAAACCGTGCTGTGCAATTGCAGTTGTGTATCCTTCTCCATGAGAACTGAGGTTGTGCCAACCTCTAGGTTGCCCAGCTAAAATGAAAGGTGCTACAGGAGTTACCCTCAAGGCATCTGTGTTCTTTTTTTGGATCTCATGAACAGGAAAGTTCAAAATATGTTCCTGAGTTCAAAGCCAAAAACGACATACAGAAAGAATCCTTTACAAATTAAACTCCTCCTCAGCCTGAATTTGATATAACATGCAACTAAAAACACCACCTTCAAAACAGTGATTAGGCCAAATTGCAGTGATTTTAGGGGGTTCAGTGTACTTAATCCTGGCAAATACAGGTTCAGGTTTTCCCCTAGACAGCATGAAAATATTAGTCAGAGTATTTTGTTGGAAACCAGCTAAATTTTTTGTGCCTGTGTGTGAAATAGGAAACATTAATAAGATTTGGAGACATTGGAGATTAAATTAAATCCCTCATAAAAATGTTAGTGCCTGCTATGGCCAGGGTTGTGTTCCAGGTTCAGTATCAAATTCAGTACCATATACTCATTCCCAAAAGAGGATGGCTGATAACTGAAATCAAAGTAATAATAAAGGAGCTATTCACTTGCTGGCTGATTGGGACTCCAAATTCTCATCAAATCAGAAGCAAATACAAAAAGTGAATCTGATCGCTTCTATTTTAGTGTGGGTTTTCTTTTTTTTTTTTTTTTGATTTGTATTCAACATGCAGATATGGAAAGATGTTGTTTTCTTTTTCAAAAACATGACTCGATTTTGTTGATTGTTGAAAATTAGCTTCATGAATATTTCAGTAAGGAAAAAGCATTTCATCAAGTATTCACCGACTTCACAGAGCTAATACACATTTGACTTAAAATAACTTATGTTTACAAGGCTGTATTACATGGAAAAAGAGCAACTTGGTTGGTCCAAAACTGGGTACTATTTATCCCAGATATCAAGGCAAGAGATCTCCAAGCCTGTTGGAGACAGAGTGAAAAATATTGCAAAGGGCATTCCTTACTAAGCTATATATTTTTAAGAGTAATGGATCCAGATCAGCTACAGAACTTCTGAACTGAGTGCCTCTATTTTGCCTCCTGAATCCATTTCAGCATTTCAGTGAATGGATTAGACAAATTCAGGTTAAATGATGAAAATTTTAGTGCATGTAACAATATTGAAATCAAACCCACTAATATTTCTGATGACGCATACCCTGTAGCAACATTTCCTTGAGAAATCACAACTTTGTAACTGAGAACAAGAACAAATTTGGCTACCAGCTATGATAAGTAAGTACAAACATTCCTGTTTGACAAACTGGCTGGAAGCCCACTTACTAAAAACTGTCACCATCTTCATGTTGGTTTGCCAAACAAAAGGTTAAAAAAATTCTGTTGGGTGGGTTTGATTTCATACATCAAATCTAGAAGGCATACAGATTACAAATACAATGTGCTCTTGTCATGTACTTGCCTCTGTTCTGAAGACACATTTAATAAGGGTCATCACTAACATATGTTTGCTAGGCCTTTTTACAAAAGCAAGACACCGTCAAGTCTATGAGGGAATTGATGCTGCCATGGGATTGCTTTGAGCCTTGTTATAAAATATAAGACTCAAAAAAGTAACTTAATCCTATGTAGAGATTCTTAATAACAAATCTAATATTCCCCATTTATACTCTGCATTTTCTGAGTGGTAATAAACAACACAGTTTCTATGACCATCAACAACGTGTTTTGAACAGTTATGCTTGAAAGTTTAACAGTTTGGCTTGTTACGCCTTAATTCTCATAGAAGGGAGGATGTCCAAGAAACCTTTTGCTTATGTACAACACAACATGGAAGGCCAGGGCAGGCTCCAGAGATGAGAAGAACTAGTATAGAGATAGTATTTAGGCTTCTGGTTTTGGACTTATGCTACTGAAACTGAACACAAATATACATAATCAGATTTTTATCATGTAAATCATATTATCTGAAATAATACCATCTCAGGAAACCATCTGATTTTGCAATTTTTGACATCTTTTAAAAAAGATCTGTCTAGAAAGATATTCCACTGCTGTAGATAAAGTACGCCTGTTCTCACCAGAATCTGCACTAGCTTGAGTGGGTAGCAGAAAAAAAATCTCCTGTTACACATAGAACCCAAACTAGGTGGATAAACAAATTCAGCAAAGAATCAAGAATTATTTTAGTTCTAAGACAGTAGTTCTAGGGCAACTTTAGGCTACAGATAAATGTCAGTTCTTAATTGGAAGGTTATATTGATATCTATATTATATGTCACCTTTTTGTGATATTTCAAAGACACCCGGTAAAACTAAGGCCAACTGATGAATTCCCAGTGTTTCATAGAGTGTATCATCTGCAATGTTAGCTTTGCTCGATGGAGTCTGATTCTGCAACTTTTTTAATGAAAAGTATATGCTACAGACTTTTACACACACTTCTAAGCAAATGTGTTACCCCCATTGGTTTTATCTGCTGAAATTTTAAATGCTTTCCATATTGAAGCCCTGCAAAGAACCACTATTTAATTGTCATTGGTGTGGCTGCCAGTTAGTATATGTAAATCCTTATATTTATAATGTGTCAGAATTTTTCAATTTTCATCTTTGACTGAAGCATGTGAATTTTTCTTTTGAGAACGATTTCAGAGAAATATCATTTTCCCCAGTGCACATTTGGCAGAATGACAAACATAAACAGTGCGGTGCCCAAATATACTTCACAAGTGGTATTAAATTGTGTAACATGAGCTCAGCTGGACTCAATAGCAGTGACAAGTAATTATCTCTCCCCTTCCTCCACTACTCGCCCAAAATGAGGGAAAGTTCATGCAATTAGCAGTGACAATACGCAACAGAGTCCAGGGTATACATGCATGCTACCTGAGAAGATCAGTCCGCTGCTATGTGTCAGCACAGATTTGCAATTAAGGCTAACGTGAAGTTTTTTCATACCAAAAGAATGCAATTAAACACTGAAATGATGCTGATTTGAGATACCATTGACTAGTTTGTGTCAGAGTACTCCTTAATGAAAATCAGTTTCTTTCATAGGGAGCCCTAAATGTTATCAATCAAAACCCAGTTGCCTATGGATGTGGGCACCCTTTGAAATAATATGCTATCAGGATAAATAAGGACACTTCCATTTCTCAGCGTCAATGGAAAAATGCTTAAAGCTTTTGGCTGCCTGTTTATGAATTTTAATGAGGCCTGGATTTGTCTCTGAAGGAGGAAGCCTTAGTTTTCAAAGTGATTCAGACAAGTCAGTACAATATTAGAAAACAGTACAAAAGCATGAGCGATAATATAATAAAGCACTTTGATGAAGCTGTGTTGGGGAGGGGAAGCCAGTGTCTATAAAATCATCCCCGCAGCTTCTCTTCCTAAACTACAAAATTACCAACTTTGGATCTGAGTTTCCAATGTCATTTTCACCTTTTGTTGCTAAATAGTTTGTGGTATGGAATGAACAGTAAAAACAGAGGCTCGTTATATTTTCGTCTCAGACGGAGGATGATTTGACACTTCTCACCCATCAGACAATTACAGGGGAGACTCAAGTTAATTTTGCCTTTAGAACATGTTTGCTTACTTGAGTTACTTCAGCAGGGTATTTAAACACAGAATATGATTTATCTTTAGCAGAACCTAATTCAAGATCCGGATCCAAGATCTGGATCCAAGGCCAGGCAAGGCCTTTGAGGTTCCCAGTGTAACCTCTACTCTTCGACTCCCTCAGACACGTGTGCACATCCATGTACCACAGCAGCCCTATAATGCCTTTGTCCCAGCTGCAGCCACAGAGGGAAAAGCTGTCCTGGCTGGGCCCAGGATCCTATTCCAACCTCTTTCCTATCAGTATTTCTTCATTCCTGTATTTTCTAGCTGTGGGCAGGCTTATGCATTGTTTTCTTATCTGGAAAATGAAGAACATCACTGCCCACTGTCTCAATACCAGCATGAGGACCCTTTCTGCAGCATCCTTGATTTCCTCCACTAGCCAGCCTTCAGTGCTCTGTGGAAACCTGGGCTCTGCTGGTGTGGGCTCAGGAAGAAACAATAGGTGAAAAAAAGGTCAATATTTGCTGAACAGAAAAGGCCAGCTCCTTCATGAGTTTTCTGTGGCCTAGTGAGTCATGTAGAGTGAGGAAAGTCATAAACACTGGATTCATTAAAGTCTGGTTGCTGTAGGTGAATGCCATGGTGGCTATAGAAGACCAACACTTAGAGCAAAAATCCAGCTCCCAGGCAGTCTCTGTCTGACTACTGGATGGAATACCAAAGACCAGGAGTTGGGAGGAGGAAGGGTGTCTCTCTGGTTGCTGTAAGACAAAGCCAGCCCAGCACTCCCATGAACTGAGAGAACCAACTGATTTCTCCCACTCTCCCAATGAGCTCTATCCCCTCATTTCTCAGCATGAGCAATTCCTCTCCGTTCTGCCATGTGCCTGCCCTTCCCGACCGAAAAACGTGGTGTGGGAAGGTGTCGTGGTTTAACTCCAGC
>NW_010243258.1:1793-3211 GCF_000690775.1 Eurypyga helias | reverse complement strand
GGGTGCGTTGAGGTTAAGGCCGGGGTGTCGCAGGGTCTGGGGCTACCCCGGGGAGCCCTGACTGGCTTAGGAATTGCAGAAATTTGGGAAAAACCTGAGGAGACGAGGATGAACGTCGGCGTGGCACACAGCGAGGTGAACCCCAACACGCGGGTGATGAACAGCCGGGGCATCTGGCTGGCGTACGTGATCGGAGTCCTCCACGTCGTTCTCCTCAGCATCCCCTTCTTCAGCATTCCCGTCGTCTGGACGCTCACCAACATCATACACAACCTGGTCAGTCGGAGCTTGGCACGTTTTTCTCCCAAGCGGGCTACGCTTCTGCGTCCGTGGGCTGCCGGGGTGGGAGCTGCAGCGGATGAAGTGTCCTTAGCTTGGGAGACAGCGGAAAGGCATGGAGCACATCCCAGCAGGGGATTGTCCCCGGCTTGCGTCCCATCTCCTCTCCCCTTGGAATCTAGCGACTGGTTGGAGCGAGTCCAGAGGAGGCCCCGGAGATGCTCCGAGGGCTGGAGCCCCTCTGCCATGGGGACAGGCTGGGGGAGTTGGGGGGTTCAGCCTGGAGAAGGGAAGCTCCGGGGAGACCTTATTGCAGCCTTCCAGTGCCTGGGGGGCTACAAGGAAGCTGTGGGGGGCTTTTCCCAAGGGCAGGGAGTGACAGGACAAGGGGTGACAGGTTTGAACGGAAAGAGGGAGATGGAGATGGGACATGGGGAAGGAATTCTTCCCGCAGAGGGTGGGAGCACTGGGACAGGTTCCCAGAGAAGCTGGGGATGCCCCATCCCTGGGAGTGTCCAAGGCCAGGCTGGATGAGGCTGGGAGCACCCTGGGCTATGGAAGGGGTCCCTGCCCACAGCAGGGGGGTTGGATGATCTTTAAGGTTCCTTCCAGCCCAAACAATTCCATGATTCTAACCTGCAGGTCATGTACCTGCTGCTGCACACGGTGAAGGGGACCCCCTTCGAGACCCCGGACCAGGGCAAGGATCGCCTCCTCACGCACTGGGAGCAGATAGACTACGGGACGCAGTGCACCTCCTCGCGCAAGTTCCTCAGCATCTCCCCAGTGGTGCTGTGAGTGAGGGGGGGGATCTCAGGAGGGTGTCTAGGGCGGGTGGTGGGACCCCCGGCCTTCTGTCGGCACGGCTGCCCTGGCAACGCCGTGTCCTGGGTCGGGGGGAGGTGAGGGGGGTGGGTTCCCCAACCACAAGGCACCCGAAGCCGGCCGTGGGGAGGGTGGGAGCGACACAGAGCTCACCCCAGGGTCTCCCCCCCCAGGTACCTCCTCACCAGCTTCTACACCAAATACGACCCCGCGCACTTCGTCGTCAACACGGCCTCCCTGCTCAGCGTCCTGCTGCCCAAGCTGCCCCAGTTCCACGGCGTCAGGCTCTTCGGCATCAACACGTACTTGAACCC
>NW_010243258.1:832-1777 GCF_000690775.1 Eurypyga helias | reverse complement strand
TGGAGGAGACACCGGAGGAGCCGGTTGGCGAGCAGGGGTGAGGCAGGAGGAGGGCTGGGCTCCGGGTAGGACCAGGCTCCGGCTTTTCCCGGGTTTCTCCGGCTCAGAGGAGCTCCCCGCCGGGGTTTTCTCTCTCCGGTGGCGAGAGGAGCGGGGCCGGCGCGACCGGAGCGAGCAGCCGTGTCGCGTACGCGTTTCCTTTGAGCTGACCTGCAGAAGGCACCGAGGAGGGGCAAACCGCCCACCTACACCCCCCCTTCGTCCTCAGGTTTTCTACGTTTCCACCAGAATAAAGAACTTAAAACCACCCGAGCGGCCTCCTCAGGGTGGGACCAGCCACCTCTCGCCCCTCCCCGCGCAGACCGGACTTCTTCACTCCCTCCTGGGTTTTTGGTTTTAATTTAACAAAAGTGATTAGAAAAAGGTACATTACCATTTGAAACCCAGCTTTTTCGGGCTGGGAATACAAAAAAAAAGGGTTAACGGAAAGCGACTGTGCCCCGCACGGGGCCTTCCTCGGGATTTCAGCGGCTCCCCAGCAGCTCCTGCCCCCTGGCTTGGCCTGTTTTTTAAGGAAAATCATAAGCTGCTCTTCGCCCCCAGCGCTAAGGGAGGGGGACGAGGGTCCCCAGGGTGACGTTTAGGCAGGAAAAGCCAAAGCGGTGACCCCCGGGGTCCCAGAGCGCGGCTGATGTGTTAACGAAGGGGACGCGGTTGTTAACGAATCGATCCGTAGGAATGAGGAAGCAAAAACATATATGAACTGTGCTGGCAGAGCCTGTCTGGTAGCAGCTCTGTCCCTCTGGAGCGGCTCCAGCCCTCTGGAAAAGCTCCATTGCTCTGCAGCAGAGCAGCTCCAGCCCCCCCGGAGCATCTCAAGCCCTCCAGAGCAGCTCCTGAGAAGCTCCATCTCTCCGGAGCAGCTCCAGCCCTCCAGAGCAGAGC
>NW_010243258.1:0-681 GCF_000690775.1 Eurypyga helias | reverse complement strand
TCCCGAGGGACTCCATCTCTCCAGAGCGGCTCCCAGGAAGCTCCAGCCCTCCAGAGTGGCTCCATCTCTCTGGAGTTGAGCAGCTCCATGTCTCTGGAGTGGCTCCATGTCTCCGGAGCAGAGCGGGACCATCTCTACGGAGAAGCTCCAGCACTCCAGAACAGCTCCATCTTTCCAGAGCAGAGCAGCTCCAGCCCTCTGGAGTGGCTCCATCTCTCCAGAGTGGTTCCATCTCTCTGGAGCAGAGTGGCTCCAGCCTTCCAGAGTGGCTCCATCTCTCCGGAGCAGAGCAGCTCCATGCCTCTGGAGTGGCTCCATCTCTCCGGAGAAGCTCCAGCCCTCCAGAGCAGCTCCATCTCTCCAGAGCAGAGTGGCTCCAGCCCTCCAGAGGGCTCCCGAGGAGCTCCATCTCTCCGGAGCGGCTCCATCTCTCTGGAGTGGCTCCAGCCCTCCAGAGCAGAGCGGCTCCATCTCTCCAGAGTGGCTCCATCTCTCTGGAGCAGAGCAGCTCCAGCCCTCTGGAGTGGCTCCAGCCCTCCAGAGCAGAGTAGCTCCATGTCTCCGGAGAAGCTCCAGCCCCCCGGAGCGGCTCCAGCCCCCGGAGCTGCCAGAGGCATCACCTGACCGTTACAATGACCCTGAAGGCACTTGGTGGCCGGTGGGTCCCGTCCAGCCCCCCCT
>NW_010243257.1:50607-57482 GCF_000690775.1 Eurypyga helias | reverse complement strand
GGCTGGGTGTTGGGGAGGAAGAGAGGCCGCCTCCGGCCCAGGCTGTCGCCAAGCGCCGCGGGGGGTCTCGTCCGGGACCGTCGGAAAGTTTGGAGGTGCCCGATGACTGCGACCAGCTCCCGCTGTGGAGTGCTTGCCCGCCTGGGTCGTAGCCTGGAACTCCTGCCTCGGAGGCAGAAGGGGAAGAAGCGTGAGTGGCCAGAGTGGGAGCGTGTGCGGCTGGGGGAGCTCTGACAGCGCAGCCGTGCTTCCAGGCTGGGAAACGCCGTCCCAAACTCTCCCTCTTGAATGGAGTCGCACCCTCACCATCTCCTCTCTTAAGGTTTTTTTTTCCTCAGAGGAAAATTTGAGTCTTGATGCTGTAACAGCTTTATGTAAGTAGCTGTATCGCTTTCCTAGGCATGTCTAAACACGTACTGGAAGTGGGGCAGCTTTTAAAAATGAAGAACCTCGATAATTCACGACTGCTCGGTCTGTCTTGTATTTACAGTTCAAGTAGTGTGCAGAGACAATGAGGAGTCCCAAAAACAAGCTCTGTGGAGTAAGGCGCTAACACTACATCTTAAATTACGTGCATGGACCCCTCCATCAATACTAACCATCATCGATTTTGCCTTTTTCTTTGAGTGCATTTTTGTGCTCACCAGTTCCAGAAATGGAGTTTCAGTTGTAGACATAACATCAGTAGGTGTGCTGTAACTTGAGTGCATTCCCTAAAGAGAGAGACCACTACTGGGAGAATTATTAGCTGTAGAAGTTAGCAATGAGAAGAGACTATGACTTCCTTCAGTGTATGGGTGTTTTAGCCTTACTTTCATCTCTGATTTTTTCAGTACAAAACGTGGTGGATTAATTTCTCTTTAATCTCTTAGGTACAGGGGAAAAATACTCTTCCTCCTTGTGGGAAAAATAAAAAGACTTTAGTCAAAATGAAAGCAACAGTATTTTTCAATTTCTAACAACATGTGGTTTGTATAGTTGAGGCGTCTTGCTCAGCAACGAAGTGATAGAATTTATAGCAACTTTTTTTTTTTTTTTTTTCCTCTCCTCCTGGACATGCAGAGAGTAAATGGCTGTCCTTACAAATAGACCAAATTACAGATGAGGCTTCTGGAAACTTGTAATTCCAAGACTTTCTGTGGTCATGTGCTGAAGCAATTCCTTCTTTAAGAAATTTAGTTTAGTTTTTATACAAAAGAAAGAAATATTTTAATAATACAGTATATTATTCCGTAATAAAAATATTACTAGAAGTCTACCAAAAAGTTAAACAATGTTGGTGCTGCCCAGTCTTCATACATATATTTATGTATGTGTGTGTATATATATACACGCACATCAGCAGAATATTATGAATGAAAATTAATGGTGGGGAAAAGAAAACAAACAAAAAAAAGAACAGAGTCACTATTCTATTAGTAGCCAAAAGACAAAAATTGAACCAGTAAGTTTTACACAGTCCCTCTAATTTTTCCTCGTGCCATGCATGTCTAGATAGGACTTGGTATGTACGTATGTAAGTACCTGGTTAGGTTTATTAAGAAAATGTGGAGTTTCCTAGACGTGGTTTTATATTGTAAGTTTACACGTCTGTTATATGGTCATGTCAGGCATACACACTGCAGAAAATTAAAGGAAATTAAACATTTGAATTTAAAAGGGAGTGCCTTCTACAGCTGCCAGCTTTTGTTCACTGGAACAAATATAAAAAAATAGTTTTAGAAAATCTCATTATGTCTTTGTTCACTGTGTAAGGCCTTGTTAAAACTACAGCTGATTTAATGTGTCCTGAGCAGTTTCTTACCCACTGGTCTGTGACTCCTCTGCTGTGATTGATTAACACTACACTGCTTTTTGTTTTATTGATAGAGCTTTGTTTAGTAATTAACTAGTTAAATAAACTGTTAACTAGTTTGGCTAGCTGGGTTTGTGGTGGGGTTTTTTAGTGTTTGCTTCTGTTTCGTTTTGTAGCAGTTTTGTGTATGTGTGGTTTTGGGTTTTTTATTTGTTTTAGCTTTGCTGATGACGTCACGTAAGCACTATTACTTGACTAGTTAATTAATTTCACCTTAAAATCTATAAACGTAAAGTTGCTCTCTGCTGTTGAAATGTTGTTGCCTTTGCTAAGGTGACTTAAGCCAGGAAGAATGAGATGGTGGAGCTTATAAATGTGTGTACTGAACCAGTTACGTTTCTAATCCATTACTGTATTTGCATAATTGATAATGATATTTTGCTTGACGAGCAGCACTGTGGAAATTCTGAAATGTTCAAAAGGACAGGGAAAGTTGTGTTTTCAACACCAGCATCATCAGACAAGGGTCTTACTGTTTTCCCTTCCCCCTCCCAAAATACATGCCACATACTTTTTCCATGGAGTGATTTTGAAGTCACATGTATGTGTAAATTTCCAGAGGAAAGGGTATTTCATGCAAAATTACATTACATTAAAAGTTCAAGACAAAGAAATCTACCTGATGTTTAAAAATTACTATTATTTTTTTTGAAACTCTAAACGCCTTTGAGATTTAGAGTGAACCAGTAAAATTAGTGTTGGTTTGCCGCTGTGGAAGTTCAAGTGCAAGGTCCTCTGCCTGCGCCAGGGCAATCCCCAGTATCAGTACAGTCTGAGGGATGAGTGGATTGAGAGCAGCTCTGCTGAGAAGAACTTGAGGTGGGTGAAAAGTTGGACATGACTCAGCAATGTGTGCTTGCAGCCCAAAAAGCCAGTCGTATACCTGGCCACACGAAGAAGTGTGGCCAGCAAGTCAAGGTGTTTCTCCCCCTCTACTCCACTCTTGTGAGGTCCCCCCGCTGCAGTACTGCATCCAGCTCTGGGGTCCCCAGTACAAAGAAGTCATGTACCAGTTAGAGCAGGTCCAGAGGAGGCCACAGAAATGGTCAGAGGATTGGAGCACAGAGAGAGTGGGAGTTGTTCAGTGTGGAGAAGGCTCCAGGGCAACCTTAATGCAGCTTCTCAGTGTATAAAAGGGGCTTATAAGAGAGGGAGAGACTTTTTGCCAAGGCCTGTAGTGGCAGGACAAGGGGCAGTGGTTTTAAAGAGAGTGGATTTGGATTGGATATAAGGAAAACATTTTTTTATGATTAGGGTGGTGAGACCTTGGAACAAGTTGCCTAGAGAAGCTGTGGATGCCCCATCCCTGGAAGTGTTCAAGGCCAGGCTGGATGAGGCTTCTTCCAACCCAAACCATTCTGTGATTCTGGATTTTTTTTTTTCGGAGAAATACTGGATTGTCTTCTGTAGTATCAGTGAAATATTATGTTTTGCATTCCAGACTGTCTTAATTTATGTCTTTATATGTGTGTGTGTATCTATTTATCTGTCTGATCTCAAAAAACACTTGAAATGGAGCGCTAGACAAATTAAGTGTCGCAATAGCAAAATATCTTCAGTTTGTCCAAAAATCACGTTGGTGAAAAACAGATACTAGTCAGTTGCTTTGTTGGCTTTTATTTTTTTTTAATGTTTTCTGAATTTCCTTTCCCCTCCGTGCTTACTAACAGTACAGCCCTTACTTTCTGTTTCTTGGGTTTAGTCTTACGTACCTTAAATTGTACTGTAAAATCAGCCAGGGTTTTCTCTTATTGGTGTACAGAGGTGGTCTGAAGGAGTCCGTATTTCTCTGACCCTTTTCCTGCATTCTTGTTTTTAGTAAAGGAAAGTAATTTTCAGAAATTGCAAACATCTCTCATTATATAGATTAACATTTCAAATTCACATTTATGTATATTCTTAACTTTTCTCTTTTCCAAGCAAGAGAATCACCATGGTTTTAGATAAGACAAACAAAACTTCTTTTGCCATAAAGCTTATTTGTAGTACTGCTAGTATCCTTGCATTTTCTTTAAGGGGTTTTGTTGGAGTTGCTTATTTCATTTAGTGGTTTTATTTTGTTTTGTAGTTTAAAGGACACAAATTCTGAGCTCTGCCTGTTGAAGGACAATTGAAGTAAAAATGGTTTGTAAACCATTTTTAACAGGTTGTAAATGGATTACTGCAGGGAGATGGAAGGGCCTGTCTGTTGAATGCCTGGGATCCTTCCTAGCTGGGGTGGCTTTACAGAGCAGCTGCCTAGCACTGTTGTCTATTGTTCCTCTTGTAACTTTTCTTGTCCTGTACTGACAAGGAAGATGAGGGGCCAAATAAATTTGCTTAAAGGTGAAGTTTTATGTAGATGCATAAACTTGCACCTGGTAGTCGATGTTTGCACACAGCCTGCAGTGTGGTATTGTTATTCTTTGACAAGAAGTTAGTGTAGTTTAAATATTACATCATGACAACGGAGGCTTTGTATTATTAATTACATATATAAAAGGGTTCTTATGTGCAGGCTTCTGTGTTGGAGAAAACTTTGTTAAATCTCTTAGGGATTTTCCCTACTTAAGGGAGTTTCCCAGTGGCTTGTGCCTACCATTTTGACGTACCTGAAGAACTTCTGTGGTGTAGTCTGCCACGCTGCATAGCATTCCGGGAAGTAGAAAAGTTAGTTATTGGCTGCTACTTCTCTGTGTCTCCTTGCTGCATTTAGGTTTTCCTTTTTTCACCAACAAAAATAACATCAGCGAGAATAGGTATTCAGTTTTGGCATATGCTTTTATCGTGAAAATAGCACCCCAGAAGCGTAAATAAACCAAAAAGAATTCTGGAAATACTGAATGTTCCACCAAGTTCTGTGGAATAAGGGCTGTCATGTGGTAGCCAAATGGTGTGTGTTCATTTTAAAGGGGTATTTTTAAACGGCTGTGAACCACTTAGTCCTTGCTTTGTAATAAAGGCTGTGGTCAAAAATACAGTCTAGGCATTTCCAAGACACTGTGGTATTTTGAGTGAATCCTGAAGTTTGCTGGAATGATCTGAACGATTCCATTTATATTTACAGTTGACAGTCAAGTGCAAAGGCGTAACCCTCTCACACTTTAGCATTCTGAAACAAAGCGGAGTTTGGAAAAGATTGAGAATGCTAGACTTCTGGACCATCTGCAGGACTGTATACAATAGTAGTCGATTTCAGAACCTTGACTTCTACTGACTGGACAAGAGTTTGAAAACCAAAAGAACCTAAAGAGAGCTGTGTTGCTGTCGAACAGACCAATTGGTTGTAGGCTGTTCTCTAGTAAAGTCAATCACCACTTGTATACCTCCTACATATAACTTTAAGAAATGTTTGTAATTTTAGGCCATTGTAATGTAATGTGAAGTAAGTTCTTATGTTAAAGTGTAGGTTGTCCTTTCAGGGGTCATTATCTGAGGTAGGAAGATAATAAATGCTTGTTAAAGGAAAGGTCCATTGCGTGTTTTCAAATTCTGGATTAATTTAAGGAACTGAAATGTGTTTCATGGAGACAGATTTCTTCTTTTTGTAGTATTTTTAAATCTCTTGCATTTAAATTCTTTTTGCCATTGACACCAGTCATCGGTAAGTTATACTTTTGTTAAGAGGCTTGTTTGTATCTTTGAACCATGATAGCTATTACTGTTGGGGTGTGTTATTTCTCTTCTATGCAGTGTCTGCCATATCTTGTAGTAGGTGTTCTATTGGTGTTTCCCCTGCGTGCATTTATATGGTGTTCTGGCTTCTGCATATTTGTTCTTCTTTCTATCCTTTTCCCTTTATTTTTCTGATCACTGTTTTGCGTTTCATTGTTCTCTTGTACCGCTTGAAGCAAAGGTTTGTTTCTTCTGTTGACAACGTGGATGGCTTGTAGCTTTGACCTGCTCTCGCTGAACGTTTTTATGGAGTTAGGCTTGTCTTCAGCGTCATCTGCTGTGGTAATGGCTGGTACGCTGTGTTGTACTGACCTGATGCCTCTGTCTCATGGAGTTAATTGGATGGGCGACACCTTTTAAGAAACAGTCTGGTGTTGGGGTTTGGTGTGGGGTGGTTTTTTTTTTTTTTTGGACCACTGTCAGTGACGTAGAAATTGGTTCTTGGCAGATGAAAACACAAAAAGAGACGCATAGTCTTGCAAAGCACTAGCAAGAAGCAAGATAAACTAAGGGAAAATTATGTCAAGTGGGCAAGTTTTCATGTGAATGCCAAGCTGAATTAAGATTTAATTGTAATTTGCGTAGAATTAAAGGTGTTAGAGGAAAACATAATTTTATTTTGACTTGGTTTGACTTAGATTCCAGTAGATAATGTCACAGAGGTAACCTGTGAGAAAACTTACTTGAAAAGTGGTAAAAAGATGATTGTGGCTAATTGTGAAAATTCTTACATAGTTTAATTCTGTGGTAACAGTCTTAAGCAGTTAAAATACTGACTCTTGAAAAATGTGCTATAGTAGGAGTGCTGGTGGTCTCTTCCCCTCCCCCCCCCCCCTTTTTTTTTTTTCCCCCTAATGAAAGATGACTTGAGGAAGGATACTGCTTTGGAGGTTTCAAAGCTGTTTCGGAGAAAATACACTTAGGTTTAACATATATAATGCTAATTATGTATATACTAGTGACTTATTTCTTGACTGTTTTATATATTCTATATTTAATTGTAGTTAAATGTAAACACAAGTGGGAAACTGATTCTGTGCCCCAAGTACTTTGCCTGATGACCACTTTTCTTGGAATTTAGCATATAAAATAATTAGATATTTTTCTACTTCATAAATACAGCTCTGTTTTGAAAACAAGCCCTGCTTGTTCTTACAGCAGGTACTTCAAGTGACTGTAGGAACATCATGTCTTATTTGTGTGCAGCTGGTTTTGGTCTTGATTGTAAATTACTACAAATGAAATAGCTTAGAGGAGAAAAAGATATTTCTTACATTTATTAGTTTGAGCTGTGTTTACAGTCCACTTAAGGTCTCCTCTCCAAGGAGCTTTCACAGATGTTAATTTTGGTAGCGATCCTCCCCCC